>NC_058135.1:154715282-154824605 GCF_016433145.1 Gracilinanus agilis
TTCAATTGGGGAATGGCTGAACAAACTGTGGTATATGCGGGTGATGGAATACTATTGTGCTAAAAGGAATAATAAACTGGAGGAGTTCCAGACGAACTGGAGAGACCTCCAGGAACTGATACAGAGTGAAAGAAGCAGAGCCAGAAGTACATTGTACACAGAGACTGATATACTGTGGTAAAATCTAATGTAATGGACCTCTGTACCAGCAGCAATACAATGACCCAGGACAATTCTGAGGGATTTATGGTAAAGAACACTGCCCACATTTAGAGGAAGGACTGCAGGAGAGGAAACATATAAGAAAAACAACTGCTTGAACGCATGGGTCGGGGTGGACATGACTGAGGGTGTGGACTCGAAACTACCACACCAATGCAACTACCAACAATTTGGAAATAGGTCTTGATCAAGGACACATGACAAAACTAGTGGAAATGTGCATCGGCCATGGGTGGGGGGACAGCGGGGGGTGAAGGGGAAAGTAGGAGCATGAATCATGTAACCAAGTTAAAAATGAATATTAATAAATTTTTTTTTAAAAAAAAGGCTGAAATTACCCTAAGTTCAAGTAAGTAGAGGATTGAAATCTAGTCTTCTTATTGTAAAACTTGTGTTTTTTATTGCCCCATACTACACTGTTCATGTATAATTATATACAAATATATTATATATATGTATATAATGTACAAGTTATTATGTATAGATGTTTTGATATGTTTTAGAAACATTGTTATAGATTTTAATACCTTCTAAAGATATCAATTGTTCCACAATATATACTATACATTATATATAATACACTATAGTGACTATAGTAAGAATATCATGAAAATAAGTATTTAGTAAGTTCTTAATAATTTTCTGGCATTGTGCTAAGTACAAGGGAAGCAAGTGGAAGCAAAAGGAAGTCCCTGCCCTCTAGTTTTTGTTTTGTTTTGTTTTTTTACATCCAAATAGGCAAAGATAGTACACAAAGGAGAGTTGACTAGAAGATACCCACTAGAGGGAGGAAGGTATGGTGTTGAAATCCAGAAAGTCAGCAGTATAACCAGGAGGGAAATGAAGGTTGGAATGGCTAGGTTCCTCTTCTTAAAAGAGGCAACAGGAACTCAACAAACACAGAAGAAGGCAAGAAGGCAAAAGAAGAAGATAATGTTCCAAGGTAAGGAGGCCCTTGATACTGAGGGAAGTGCAGAAGTGAGTCTGCTTCAGCGCCAAGGTACTGAAGATCAGAAGTAGAGTCGGCAGCACATAGGAGAGCAATAAGGAGGCTTCCTAATACTGACAATTAGTCAAATATTCAGTCCTCAAAAGAAGGTTAAGGTTAAAGTGAATGTACTCTTTTTAAAAAGGTAGAAGACTGTATATTGCATGCTGGTCAATTTTCCCTCAGAAATCACTAAAACAAAGTAATTAAAAATGTAGTTCCATGATCTAGTAATTCTTTTATGCACAATTGTTAAAAGGGAAATTCTTTGTTCAGGCTTTCACCTTGATTAATGAGGCAAAATTCAGGACAAAGAGAATCAAAAGAGTTTATTAAAATATGTCAAACAAAATCTGGCTTAACAGGCTGATCACTCAAGATGAAGTCAGCTTTTATTGATAGCTTTCATAAAAGCTAAAAGATAATTTAGATAGGTCCTCATCAGTGAAAGGAGATGGACTATTACATGTCAGCACCTCCCCACTTGCCTGTATGTGAAAGCTAACACTTAGGATATGAACTGTTATAGGAAAGAGTGACCACCAGGCTAACTGAGGAACAGGAATGGAGTTTAAAAAACAAAACAAAACAAAAAAACTACAGACTAGGTGACACCTTCCCCAGTAGAGCCTTCCCAACATTGACTGAGAAGCAGGGCTGGGAACAATGGATTCCTGACTCAGTATAACTTTGAATCCAATAGCTTATCCTCTAATAATACTGGATATAGCAAGAGCTTCTATGTGTAATTCAAATAATTTGAAACCAGTTAAAAGCATGATATATTTATAACTTGTTATTTATCTTACTCATTATTTTTTAAAACTCTGACGACATTTTATTTAACATGTAACACATATGTGTTGTTAGCAAAACATCATCTCAGAAACATGCTGGGCTTTTGTTGCATTAAATAAAAATAAAAGCTCTAGATTTCAAGATGACAGACTAACGTTCTACAAGAACTTGAAAGAAGTTTCTTGATATTAGCCAACTTTTGTAAATCAGCTGGATGCTGTACCCCATCCCCCTTTCCAAGTTCATAAAGAATCCTTCAAGCTGTTAATGCTTTGTTGTTGTTTTCCCTGCTCAGGCATTTTTAATCTGAAGGAAAAGTGTTGAATAGAGTAGAATGAGGAAAGATGTTCTTTGGAGATTTGCACACTAATTGAGAAGAGCTTGAGAGGGTTAGAGAACTAGGATCAGCTTGAGATAAGCATCAGAAAATGCTGAGCAGCTGCACTATTAACACACTGCTAAGGTTCAATAAACTTCAAATATTTCTCTTGCAAATAATGCATTTTTTAGCAACTTAAACACCATCATTTTCTGAAACCAAAAGTAGCGTTTGGTTTTCAACTGAATTCCCATAATTGAGTTAGAAGAAACCTCACTTTCAATTCCTCAATAAATGAGTCAGCCTTCTTTCTTTCCTTCCTTCTTCCTTTTTTCTCCCCAAAATATTTATTAAATGATTAATAAATATTAAGTTTATGGTTCTCACCAAAAAAGATAGGGAATGACAAAACTCCAACTACCAAGGCAGAACCTTCTTGGCAATTTATTGACTTAGATAATTTCTCAGAGCATTGAAAGTTTAAGGATTTTGCCCAGGGACACACATTGGGTTCCTGTTGGGGCAAGACTTGAACCTATGGCTTCCTGGCTCCCAGGACAGCTATCTGTTCATTACATCATGCTATCTTTCAGGTAAGACATAGAGAAGATAGGTGTGCAGGGGTGGATAGAACACCAGATCTGGAGTCAGGAACAATTGAGTTTAAATCTGGTCTAAGACGATTAGCTATATGACTCTGGGTAAGTCACTTAATTCTTTTTGCCGCAGTTTCCATATCTGTAAAATGAGATGGAGAAGAAAATGTCAAACCACTCTATCTTTTCCATGAAAACCCTAAATGAGGGTCATAGGGAGTCAGACATGACTGAAATCTACATCAAGCAAGAATAAAGATAAATTAGGTAGGAATCTAGCTTTCAAGCAGCTTACCTTTGTACAATTTTGAGAGAGAAAGGTTTAAAGTCAGAGGGCTTTGATTTACTTTCCAACCATTCCATTTGCTGTGTCTATTCTGTTCCATTCTTTTCTAAATTTCACAAGCTCTTTCTTTCCAGAAATTAATTGAGCTTTGTGTCTGTAAAATTTCAAATTTGTTAGCTAACCCTTTACTTAAAATCAAGATTCAAATAAATAAGGAAGGTAGTTTAGTTTAGAGTGTTTGCTTTTCCCTAAGCAAGAAAAGAGAAAAGAAATAAAAAATTTCATCTTCAATTGGTAAAACACTGGATTTTAAAAATGAGATATATCCTTTCTTTTTTTTAAATTTTCTTTTATTACTATGAATTTGATAAGATTAACAAACATGAACATTTCCACATTCAAAGAATTATTAATTTAATTAAATTCTTAATGAATTCATAGTTATTCAGCTGAGTGGAAACCAGAAAAATTCTATCAGTGAGGGGGGTATAACCTAATTAAGAGATTTCTAGGGTCAAGATGTATAAAGAATAAGTTAAGGAAAAACAAGATGAATAAAATATGGCCTAGGGAAAAAACCATTGTGAGAACTCTCTGAAGACCTCTAGGTCTATAACTTTGAGACATCCAGATGGCAACCTTTGCACTTCTTTGTCAAGATATTATGAGTTCCTCAGGTGATAGATGTACCTATCACCTAGCTCCTATTTAGCATGAAGTCTCTCTAGTCCTCTGCAACTTCTGAATTATTTTTCCTTCCTTTCCTAGTTGAGATGGATAGAGGGTTATTTAGATGTGAGGAGAAGAGATAGAACTAGATAAAGTTGAGAACAGGTGGAGAAGTATTAAAGAATATCAGTCTGTGGTGCTTTGTAATTTTTAAAAACATAATCCACAGTGCTCTCTCCATCCTGGCAGAACTCCTCTAGACCTCCTTCAATTTGCTGATGTCAGTGTTTTTCTTTTTAATTTTATTTTTCCAGATAATATATCTATAAAATTTTTAATAATTGTTTTCTTACATTTTGTGATCAATGTTCTTTTTTTCCTTCCCTTTTCCTTCCTCAAAATCACTAAGGATGAGAGAAGTGGTGACTTGTTCAAAATCATCAATCATATACAAAACCAGAAAATGTAGGATGAAAACTTCTTGAGAGGAGGGGCTGTTTAGTTTTTTCTTTGCATTCCTAATATCTAGCACAGAAACATTTCAAACTCATTTCAAAGCTTAGTGCATGTAAATAATTATATATGATTGTTGACTATCTGTTGATTAGTATAGAACCTTGCATATTTTACCCCTTGAAAATATTTCTTGACTTGAAGAGAATTGAAATAGAAACGTGTTTTCAATATCAAATTAAGCTTTATACAAACACAATGCAAATGATAATGCCCATTAATATGGAATTCTGTTCTCCACTGGGTATGATCCCAGACTGCTCTGGGTTATCTCTTTTATAGCTTGTAATATTCTCTATGGCTTGTTTGGACATAAGTTCTTCCATTATGGTTAGATCTGATAGGTAAACCATTTTGTGCTCCCATAATTTGTTTATGATATCACCCTTTATAATTAAATCCTATGTCCATTGTGACTTTACCTTGGTATATAGTGTCAGGTGTAGATCTGTGTATAATTTCTGCTGTTTTGTTTTCTAATTTTTTCAGTAATTTTTCGCAAGTGAGGATTTATTCTCTAAAAAGCTTGGATCTTTGGGTTTGTCAAACACTATAATCCAGCATTTCTTAAATGTAGTTTCTTAAAATGTGCCACAAAATATTCTAGATTTCAACCTGATATTTCTTATCCCAAGGAATATACTTTTCTTAATTCTGTCTAAGATTTCATTAGTTTTTTTTGGCTGTCTTCTTGAATGCTTAGTTCCCAAACCCTTCTCCTCCACCAATGTTAACCAGAAAAGTACATATCCCCAGACTATTGCACTAGAATTTTCCTATTAGTTGAAAATGCTCCGTTGATGTAAACAAATGAGATAATATATATAAAGCATTTTATGAACTGCAAAGCACTGCAGATTGTGTTTTTTTAATTGAAAGGCATTTTATATATGTATTCTTATTTGATTATGTAATGTAAGACTCAGAGAGGTTGGGTGGCTTGCCTATGTTCATAAAACTAGTCAGTGTCAGAGTTTGGATTTGAACTCAGCTCTTCTTCACTACAAGCTAAGGTGGACAGGAAGACTATGAATTGGGTGATGAGCTCCTTGAGAAGATAAAAAGAAGCTACCCTTAGCTAGAGTGACTAGAGGGTATTTTAGATGGGAGAGGAAGATGGTTGGACTAGATAAACATGAGAATGTGAGAGAAGTAGTAAAGGAAAGGAGTATTTATTTTGCTTTTTTGTTTTTATTTGTGTTTCTACACACATGGATTTTGTATCATTAGGAACTTGGAGTTTGCAAGCCAACTAAACTGTGAAAATACAATTAATAAAGATATTCAGTTTATATATTGGTATACTACTTCAGAAACTCATCAAGGATCCATTAGTCTAATATATCAGGTAGAAACGAAAGACATTTTCATAAACTAGTATAAACCTTGGACTAAGAATCAGGACACTTGTGTTTTACCTTCAAATGTGCACTAACTATATAATCATAAGCAAGGAATTTAATTGCTATTTGTCAGATTTCTCATCTTTACATGATACCTGAAGAATCTTCTTACATATGGAATCAGGATAAAAAAGTCCACGTTCAAATTTATTCAAAAGTCTTCTGTTGTTTTTTTTTCCTTTTATTAGTCATCCAAAGGATGAATTTAGTTCCAAGTATTAGCTTTTTTCAAACAACATAATATAAAAATGGTAATAGAACATTTCCTCCATACTCCTGGGGCATGCACTCCTATAAATATACAAACCATCAGAGAAAGTGTTAATACATTCAGGGAACACAGAAATGAAGAATATTTGTAACCCAGGTGTGTGTAAAGTGGGAAAATTCATACTTTTATCTTTGCAAAGTCACTGATTGCTCCTGCTTCTTTTAGACCCATTTCTCCTGGACTCATGTGGTTCCCTTCAGTCCTAAATCTAAAGAATGTGTGAAAATATATCAAACACCTGAATGAAATAGGAATGAGGAAATTCATGATGAGTGACTTCAATGAGAAAATAAAATAGAATTCAAGGTCATCTCCAGAGAGAACAATGGTAGGAATAGAATTGGGGGCTAGATAAAAGAAGAACTCTGGGCAGAGTGATATGATGTTCATTGGAGAGGAAAAGAAAGATTGCTATGCAGGAATGTATGCTTGGTTGAGGGATTTTTTTTATTGTGTTATATTCACTTGATGTGGTTTCCTTCTACTATCAACCTTTAGTGGTTCCAAAGGTAGAGGCAACGATTTAGCATAAGGTTTTAGTGTGGCAAAAATCGCAAAAGAAGAAGAAGAATAGAGGATCATGCATTGTGGAAATGGTGACTATAGAGTCAAGATCAAGAAGAAAACAAAAATGATGCCAGACCAGATTGATGAACTCATAAAATTAAGAGGAATTGAAAATGTTGAGGTAACAACGAAAAAAGATCTAAGTCAGGAGACATGAGGCAGAAAGGGGAAAAATAATTAGATTTTTGAACCAGGAGGGGGTATTTCAGACTTTAGCATCTTGTAAGCAGAGCAGTTTTTGTGTAGAGAATATTATGGGAAGAACAATGGTCAATAACCTAAGGTAAAGATGTTAGAGGTGTCATTGTTGTGGCTGATGGCAAAAAGTGATTGGATAATTTGAGGTAAAGAAGAAAAACATAAGCCATGTATTGAAGTCATTGAGAAAGGTGACCTGGAGATTACTAGAAGCAATTAAGATTTGGGATTGAGTGAAATAATTGGATTGTGAATTTATAAGGGGGAATACATTGAGTATCGTTGAATGCTTATGATCCATGTGTCTGAAATATCAGTAGGGACCAAGGAATTTATCAATTCCTTCTGGCCCCATGAATTAGGACAAATAAGGCAAAGAACAATTAATATTGGAAATGGTGACTTCAGGAAAAAACAAGATTTCTATTAGTGCCAGAATATACAAATATGAGGAAGGAACAGATAAAATAAAAAGGATTCATTAGCAATAGAATTGTATTACTAGGGGCTACAAATAAGGGGCAGTCAGAGGAGCATAGGGACAAGTATCTTCTGAGCCAGATAGGGAAAAAAGTAATAAAATTGTCCAGGAAAATGGACTTTTATTTAGATAAGTAGAAGATTGACTTGGTAACCTGCATCTGGTGTAGTTACCAAAGAATCATTAGATCAAAGATTGGTTTTCTATTTTGGTACCTTACATAGTAAATGTCTTTAAAAAATGGTTTCATTGAATTGAAGTTTGTAGAATATCAGTCAGTACTAAATAGAATATTGGTGTGATAAAAACCTTCACAAATCCCATCTTTAAGGTGAATTGGAATAATATACTTCAAACTTCAAAGAATATTAGCTTAATTTTCCCAAATTAATCACCAGCAAGCTGGAATAAGAAAATATTTGTGGGGGCAAAGTGCTACATCTATAGCTAGAGCTATAGATGGCTACTCATATAACAAAACCTAAAAAAAATCTACCATAAATTCAACATTTCTAAAAGAAGTAAATCTGACTGTGAAATAAATGTAAAGCTATAGAAAAATACACCATTTATGTTTTAAAGAGAATTACCTCCTTCCATAGTTATATTAAAATAACCTTTAAATATTATTAGCAGTGTTTCAAAAATTTAACATGAACTGCACAGATAAAATTAAACATCTAGAGAATTTATTATGGGATAAAATCACTTTAAAAGGAATTTTAGAAGTTCAATAAGTTAAAAGGAAGACAAATGGGTTTTGCCTGGTCATCTTGAAACTCTTGAAGACATTTTCCCTTTTGAGTTAAGGTACCAATTAAAAGAACCATCCTTTTCTTTTTTCCAAGTTTTCCTCACTATGACTGTAGGATATTATCATTGAAATTTAAAATATTTGTAATGTCTAATTCTATCCTATTAATTTTTCTTCTAAATTAATTGGATTTATGAATTTTACCTTCTTTCAACATTTATTTAAAAATCACACTTTGGGGAATATTTGGAATGCCCTTTAGTAGATAGAGAGCCAAAAGCTGAAGATGGGCATGCCGTCCTGGGCTCAAATTTGGTCTCAGATACCTTCTAACCGTTTGACCCTGAGAAAGTCAGTTAACCCTAATTGTCTACCCTTTACCACTCTTCTACCTTGAGAACAATACTTAGTGTTGCTTCTAAGGCAGAAGGTAAGAGGTTTTTTAAAGAAATCACCCTTTTCAAAGTTATTTATACATTAAAAACAGCTGATGGTTTTTCAAGATCTTAAAAACTAGCCATAGATAGGCAATATATCTATTTATATCTATTTTAATCTATCTATATCTTTGTGCTTGTAATAATTAAAGGTATCTAAAATATTGTCAACATGGATAGTCTTTCCAATAATGCAGATCACCGCTCATCTCTCCTTTTCTGTCCTGTGCAGATTTTGTCTGGGTCCTCCAGTTAGGGCTCTGTAGTAGGTCCACTCCCTGCAGGAAGACTTTCTGGAGCTCTTTGGACATTATATACAGACCCATTCTAACACCATGACCAGACAGTCTGCCTTTCTCATCATAGATTCCCCGATTGTTTTATAGAGCTTCATGTACACAACTGATCACTAAAATAGGCTGTAGCCTACTTATTACCACCTCTCCTATCTCCGTGACTCTTTGAGTGACTCACAACTTTAATTGTATCATTCCATGACTTGTACCCAGATAACACCAAAGAATGTTGTTAAAAACTTGAGAATTTCCTTCAGGAAGATGTCACAATTTCTTAAAAACAAGCTAGCCTGCCCTCTTTTATCTTTTCAGTTATAGAGCCAGATCATTATCTATATGCTAAGGCTGTCCAAGACATAGGGGATGTTCCAGAAGATACCTGCATATGCTGATAAACCACCTCCATGGTTACCTCTTAAATTACATCTCTAGTCTAGACAATAGGTATCCTTCTTAGAGTTCATGTGCGTAAATAGATAATTGGACCAAAGGCTTTTAAGTTATTAGGGATCACAGTTAAAATTCTATAATGTTCCTGAATTTGATGAAATCAACTTAATATAATCTACAAATATAAACACTTTGAGAAACTCAACATCTACAGTGAATTCCTATTCCAATTGAATCATGCACTCTCTGGCATATAATGGTAAACACCTGTGGTGAGTATACACCTTACTCTTTAATGCCACACTAGATATTAATAATGCAAGAATTGGTAAATAAAGGTTTCTTTTGTGATTTCTATCAAAATACTTTATATGCTCTTCAAAAATACGAGGCACACTGAATAGAAATAAAGCCATTGAGGCTACATAGTTAGCTCTTTGGAATCTTGTTTTTAAATACTCACTGAAATATAAAGTTCATTGAGGTTTTGTATTGTCTAGATCCTTCAATTGATCATATTACTATGAAATGTTATCTTAAATAATATAAATATATATATATTTCTTTATAAAAGTCAACATACTTTGTTCTCATATTTTAATCAAGGACACTCTGGACACATAATTATTGTCAGTAAGAGATAAAAGAAGTAATCCTATAGGACTATGATTATTGATATCATGTTAGGCTATATTTCTCAATAGCAGCAAAACAATAGACATTTGTTGAGTGCCTACTATGTGCCAGACACTGTGCTAACTCTAGGGTTACAAATATGAAAAAGGAAGTCAGTGGTATCAAGGAGCTTACAATCTAATGATAGAAGACAACAGAAAAAAAGAAGCTAGAAACCTGAGATTTCCTCTAAACATTTGATGTTTCTCTCTTTCAGATATCTTGAACTTCAGACTTTAAATTGTCATCTCCAATAAAGATCTTATATAAGTAAGCTTAGTCTAGTATAATTGTTTTTCCCATCTTGGTTTACTTTAATTCCTTTTTACTTTCTCATGTGGTACAGCAGAAACTATGATATTTGAATTCAAATATGTTTAGATATCTGAGGCCATTGGTTTTATTACTGGAGACTTTTTTTTTCAATTTGTCTCCTGTGAATTACTGGACTTGTCTTTTTCTTCTTGTTGTAGCTGCTCCTCTTAATGCTATTTGACTTATGATTTATGGCATCTATCTATCTATCTATCTATCTATCTATCTATCTATCTATCTATCTATCTATCATTATCTATCCATCTGTCTAGACAGATTTGTCCCTTCCTCTCCATATTCAGTAAAAAGACCTTAAGTACCACAGAATGATTTTTCTTTGCTGCAGCAGCAGCAGTCTCCCAGCATGCCCCAAATGTGGTTTTTAATAGGAGTCCCCTATATGATATTAGAATCTAAATATGTTTAGACATCTAAGGCCATGGATTTTATTACTGGAGACTGTTTTGTTTGTAATATGTCCTCGGTGAATTACTGGACTTGTCTTTTCTTCTTGTTGTAGCTGCTGCTCTCAATGCTATTTGACTTATGAATTATGGCATCTATCTATCTATCTATCTATCTATCTATCTATCTATCTATCTATCTATCTATCTGCTTGTCTATCTATCTATCTATCTATCTATCTATCTATCTATCTATCTATCTATCTATCTATCTATCTACTTTATCTATCTATCTATCTATCTATCTATCTATCTATCTATCTATCTATCTATCTATCTATCTATCTATCTACCTGTCTACTTGTCTGTCTATCTATCTATCTATCTATCTATCTATCTATCTATCTATCTATCTATCTATCTATCTATCTATCTATCTACCTGTCTACTTGTCTGTCTATCTATCTATCTATCTATCTATCTATCTATCTATCTATCTATCTATCTATCTATCTATCTTTCTGTCTGTCTACTTGTCTGTCTATATATCTATCTGTCTGTCTGTCTGTTTCTGTCTGTCTATCTACCTATCGATTGACTGATCCATTTATCTAGACAGAATTTTTCCTTCCTCTCCATATTCAGTAGAAAGCCCTTAAGTACCACAGGATGTTTTTTTCTTTGCTGCAGCAGCAGCAGTCTCCCAGCATGCCCCAAATGTGCTTTTTAATAGGACTTTGCCTAGTCCCCTTTAAACACATGTAAACAGAACAGAATAGTTTTCAAGCAAGGGGATAAAATGGTTTCCTCACAGTTTTCAATAGAGAATCTATTCTTTAGAAAGAATAGGGGAAAGGAAATCAGCCTACTTCATATATACAGTCGAGGAATGCTGAGATATTATACAATATCTCTCTGATCACTATGTATGGCCTAAGAGATACACAGCTGGGAGTGGAACAAAGATAGAACTGGCCAGTTTCTATTTCTCTATTCTCAGAGGACACAAGAGTTGTTACTGTGTACTCCCTAGAGAATATTGGCTGTACTACATAAAAAAAGCTTAATTCAGCCTCTGCTGAAAGGCACAGAGTCAGAGTATAGCTTCAGGCAAAAACTGACTAATTCTCCTTTTCATCCAGATGTAAGTGGAGGAAATACTATTCATTGAATATGGACATGTTCCTGGGCATAAAGTGGGCAATTAATCATGAATATATAAAAAACGCATTTCCCTAGGACCTGAATCACTCTGTCACAAAGAAAAGTACATAATTAAGAGTGCATCAATATGTTCTTCCCAAGTTTTGCACTATCAAGAGAAGAATATCCATACTCATTTCAGAGGAATGGTGGAGAAAAAAAATAGACATTCAAGGCAAGGCGAGGGTAGTGAATGGAGCAGACTTCAAGTCCCAATTCAGATACAGGATGGCTGTGTGACCCTGGGCAAGTTACATGTTCTCCATCCCACAATTTGACTCTTAAGTTGCAGAAAGGATGCAGATCTTCATTGGTTGAGGGAGTTGTCCCATCAAGAGTTATTTATACTAATTAAAGAGAAAATCAGAGCTGGATAAAAGATAAGCAAACCCTAAACCACAAATCACAGAAAACTAGGAGCTTATTTGTTTGTTTTGGGAATGGTGGCTAAGTAGGTGAAGGCATGCATTCTAGGGATGCAGAACAGTCATTATATAGGTGTAGAGGCAGCAGATAGCCTATAAAGTTCCTGGAACACCATTGGCCATTACTATAATGTTTGAATTTTCAGACTTCTTTGCTCCCATTACAGTAATCTTTGCTTTGAATTTTCACGGCTCAACCAACAATTAGATTGACAACACTACTAAGTAGCCAGGAGACTTTTGCATGTACATTTTATTTTTAGTAAAATAGCTATTTAAATTCAGTACTTTGATAATTTATGGTCTGTATGATGTGTTTTAAGGTTAGTGCATACATGTAATAAGTGTTTATTTTGAAAATCTAATACTTGGCATATTTCATATGCACATCAATAAAGTTTATATTATGAATATTATTTGTATTTTTATTTTATATGTAATAACACAATCCATGTAATAATGTAACATCTAATGTTTTTAGCACATTACATGAGATATTTTATCAATGAAAAATTATTTTGTTAATTGAAAAATTGTGTTTTACAGAACTTGTGGGCAAAAAAATTAGTGAGATTGCAGGAGAAAGATATGGCCATCACCAACTAGTACCCTTTGCCTGGACAACACTACCCACACAATCTCACTGTGTCTTAGACCTAAACACTAATCACTCAAGTAAAGAAATTGATTCAGAAATGGCCCTGTTTTTTTCTGCAATATCTCTGGGAATTGGCGACTTTCTTTCCCCTTCAACTATCTATTAATGCCCTTATATTATCTCCTGTTTCTCAACTTTCCCTATAATAATTTATCACAGGTCAATGAAGGAAAAAATGGCACCCTTCTCATGTTTTCTTATAACTTACACCTCAACTTGACCTTACTCTCATCACTGCACTTCATCTACCCTTTTCACAGTGGCCTCTGGAATTTCTATTCTCTGTGTGTGTGTGTGTGTGTGTGTGTGTGTGTGTGTGTAACTTCCCTTTTACTTCTTTCCCTTAGACTTTTTTCTTTCACATTCTTTTTATATATTAGCTTTATACAGATCTAGCTCCCCTCTGATGACATCACCTCTCTGGCTATCCTCTTTGGTCTGACTATACTTGCATATTCTCCATCACATTGGTCTCAAAAAGTCATAATAAGCCCTCTCCTCCATTATCATCTCCAGACTCTTTTGCCTCTTTTGAAATCATGCATCTACTCAAAATTATCCACACAATGAATTATAGTAGTTATGATATACCAACCCTTAAGCCATTCTATTTCTTTTCTGAAGGAGTTAAAACACAACTCATTTTCTCTTTCTTTTTCCTAATTCCTTCTTTTACATTAAGGAATAATAAATAGCAAAATATTATATATTATATAATTAAATGTATTATAACAAAACTTATTATGTGATGAATCTAATAATAAATCCTGCTTGAAGAATATTATAATATATATAGATAGATACATGAAGATATTTTCTCATATTCTTCCTTCTCATTTCCTCAGTTTACTTCAGTCTTAAGATCTATTTTTAAGTCTATTCTTATAGTCAATCTCAGGCAAATATAGGGATAGTGACGTACTATATCTTGCCATTTCCCACAAGTTTTTCCTCTCCCTAATTAGAAATTTGAATATTTCTCAAACCAACCACAACCTAGTATAATTCCACCTCTACTTATTCTTTAACCCTCCCACAACTGTTCTTTACCCTGATCAAGGCTTCCCTTCACATTCAGTAATATCTCAGACCATTATCCTGCTCAAACTTCACCATTCTCCAGCTTCAACCCAGCAGTTAGCCATTTCAACCTTCTCCTTTCCTTGGCCATTGAATCTGTTGTTCCCTTCTTGTATCAAAACTTTCCTCAAAACTCAAGCTCTAGATTATTCCCATCATGATCTTCTGCTGCTCTTATTGGGAGGCAAAGCTCACAAGCTGCTGTATGATGTTTGAAAAAATTATCCAACCACCACGAATAATTACATTAAATTTCATGTGACCCAAACTTAACTAGATCACGAAGAAACACTTTTGTCCCTTTCTAATTGATTCCTTATCGCATCACCACCAAAATATATTCAAACATCCTCTTTTTATCCGAATGTCCTGATATTCCACCCAACCAAGGACCTTGCCTTAAATTTTACTGAAAAATTAAGGCCATTTGATATAAATACCTTTTTTTTTAATTTTTTCATATCAGAATTCTTTGACATAATATTTCATTCTTTTCTCTTGCTATCTCTCATTCTCTCTCTGAAGTCTCTGTGTCGCTATTTTGTCTCTGTCTCAGTTTCTCTCTGTTTCTCTATCTCTGTCTTTGTCTTTCTCTGTCTCTCTCTCACTCTCTTTCTCTTTTCTCCCCCCTCCCCTTCAGTTTTATCTCACACCAATAGTCTGTTAAATATTTCAAACTGGATGTCTCAGAGAAACCTTAAACTCAACATGTTTTTATTTATTTACTGAATTTACATGAATGTATTTATTGCTCTGTCAAACTCTGTCCTGTTCCGAACTTCCCTACTTATGCCAAATGTACTTCCATCTTTTCAGTGTCTAGGGCTCAGCATTTTAGGACTCCACACTATCCTTCAACCCAGATATCTAATCAGTTGTAAAAGCTTACCTTTCTTACTATACATTTCTTTCATCTCTCTGTAAGAATGTAAATTGTAATTAGGGATCATTTCATTCTTTGTACTTACATCTGTAGCACCTATCACTGTGTCTGGTGCACAGTAGGCACTTAATAAATACTGTTGATTGATCAAACACTACAAAAAGAAAGCACAAAAGAGAGTGTTACAAAATGCCTTTCCTCAGACATTTTATTGGAGTCACTTGAGGGTAGGTTTTCTTTAGCTGCATGTATATGTAACATTGTCCTTTAAAGGAAGAAAATCTTATATTATTAAGCAAAAAGGAATTAGTTTGAAAATTACCTTGCTGTTATTTTGCATTCTCTCCAACATTTAAACTTTAACATTTTAATCTTGAATCATCAAGAGATCTGTAGCAGTCTGTTTGGTATTTCTCTCCCAACGCCAAGCAAATAGTGTGATGTGCCCTGGAGTTTTGAGAAAAAAGAGCAATAATAGAATGAATAATTCACTACTTTTATACTTTTCTCAACCTCTCCACCAGGGCATATGGCAGAAGCATTTGGAAACTACTATTCATTTTACATCATTCTGACAGTGAAATGTAACTACTTTGGTTCTGTCTTTTGAAAAGAAATACATTTCTTGTTTCCACATGAAACAAAATAGGGGCATAGTATTCAAGGTAGAAAGCAAAGAAAGGCTGATGCAGGTGTTAATGGCTTGTGTTGTGCATGAGTGTATTGCTAGACAAATAAATGTGCATGCACATAAGTACTTACACATATTATATATGTATATACACATATAAAATACCTTAAAATATGTTCTTGCTTCCTTTTTTCAGGTAGGAAAAACAGGAACCAAAAAAAAAAAATACCAGTTTGGGGCACTTGAGATAACAGGAACAATCAGTTAGGTTCATAGTTATTGAATGCCACATTTGGAAAAGGAGAAAAGGAGATATGGTTTCTTCTTGGCTTGCAGCTAAAACTTGAGAAATGTCAAGGCCAGGTATATCATGGCAGGATAAAGCAAGCCAATAGGCAGGAAGTCAAGAAGGAGAGATTGAACAAGCACACAAATGAAGTGAGTCAAGATGTATACATGCACGTACAAAGTCTAGACACTCACAACTATTCCCACCACCACATCACCAAGAGTGACTGAGTGTGGTTTTCTCAAAGAGCAGTCACTGATTCAATAAGATATACTACGAAAATGGAACACAAAGCAAACCTTGCTCCTCCACCTGTTACAGATTACACTGTCTCACTGGACTTTATTTGGTGTAGATGTGATTCAAGTCAAGGGAAAAGAAGAAAAAAAGGGCCAGCATTTCTTGTGTTTTTCTTTAAAACATCTATTATCAGCAGAATGAAATGTATTCTCTGCTCGGGTTGGTGTTGTATTAGAATAGTCAAGAAAAATAGAAAACGAAGGAGATTTTTACTGACAAATGTTCCACAGAAATAAATCTGGGGTAGTACAATATGGCAATTACTTTGATATAATAGACAATAAACCTCCTCAGAAAAATTCCCGATGGACTGAGGGACGGGGGAGCCCAGGAATATGATTAGCTAGGAACTCACTGCAAGTGAATTTCCCTGAGCCCCATGGGGTTGGTGTCAGGTTTTGGATGTCCTTCCACCACAGGGATAATTTTACAGATTTGTTGCCCCAGGGTTGAGGTATATGCTATGATTTCAAAATAAAGATATTATAGGAGTAACATAATTCATATGTAAAGATGTTTTAATAAGACAAAAATCAGGGCATTACAGGGATTGATAAGAGACTAGGAAAACTCATGAGTTAATCATGTTTAGAATTTTCTAGGCATGAATATCCAGTGACATGCAGTAGGCGGAAGCTAAGTAAAGTAGGAGGCTGTGAAGTTTAGCAGAAAGAATACTGAATCTGCAATCCAACCTATAGCACACTACATGATCCTTTGGGGATAGGTTCAGGGTGGGAGGGAGGAAGAGAACATGGATCACAAAGTGTCAGAAAACAATTATTAAAAATATATCGACAGTAATCTGGAGAAAACAAAAAAAAACACTAAAAAATAATGCTTTTAATATCAGATGTCTTAGGTTTGAATTTCACCTCTTATGGTCCGTATGACTTTGGGCATCATTTCAGCTCCCTCAGATTCAATTTCTTTATCTATAAAATGAAGAGGCAGGTGTAGACTATAGAGCCTTTGAAATTCCTTCCATCTCCACATCTAAAATTCTAGGACTTTGGTGGGAACAGCAAAAGGAGAAGGATTCTGAAATGAAAAGATAAATGATCAAAACAGTAAGGTTTTCTCAGAAAAACAGCAACTAGAATAGTGACTTTTTACCTGGTTAGACAAATACTCAATTTTAAAAGCTTCAATTCTCTAAATGAATGCCTAATTTATAATTCATAAATTGGCCTTCATTTTTTATAATATGAACAGAATGAAAATACCAGCTTGTTTGCTGTAATGAAAAGCATGTTGTTTAAATGCTCCCTGAAATCACGGCTTATGCTCTAGGCATTGATAAAAAGAAATATCTCTGACTTTGATTCTCTTGTTCTGTAGAGTTAAATAATTTAGGCTCTCTTTATTATGATCCCTGAGGTGGGCCTTGACCTTTCAGTGAAATTTTTCTCTTTGCTCCTTTAATATGTGCTTGTTTATTCTTTACTACTGTCCTTGTGGATATTTTGGCCTTGATATGAACATAAGTAAACACTAAGAAATATTTATGAGAGTTTATGCTATGGTCTAATAGACAGAGCATTAGAATGAGCCTCAGGGGAATAAGGTTCAACTGACTGAGTGAGTTTTGTTAAGTCATGAGACCTCTAAAGGTTAGGGGATTTTTTTCTCTCTAAATGGAAAATGGTATTTATTTCATTCTTAATTGCTTCAAAATATCATTAATGGGAAAATAAAAGTCTTAGAAAGCAGAACTGCATGGGGCATTGAGATCTGGTCCGGAAGACCAGAAGACCTAAGTACAAATTGTCCTTCTATAAGATCCTTGTAAATCAGGATTATGTCATTCTTGTATTGGTTCCAAGGCAAAAGATTGGTAAGGAGTAGGCAATAAGGGTTAAATGACTTGCCCAGGGTCAAACAGTTAGGCAGTGTCAGAGGCCATATTTGGACCAAGGACTTCCATGTCTTTAGGATTGGTTCTCAATCCACTAGGACACCTAATTGTCCCTTTTTTCATTCTTTTTACATATATGTCCAACACCTCCCACAGTGCCTGGTACTTAGTAAATGCTTAATAAATGTTAGAGGATTGGTTGACTGATTTTGATACTTCCTGGCTTTGTGACCCTGATTATATCATTGTTCTTTTTCATCCTTTGTTTCCAAAGAGGACCAATGAGATTACAGAATAATGTCTTGACTTGCTAGTGAATTGGATTTAAGTAAGGAATAGTTGCACAAAGACAAAGACATCAATCTTGTTCTCTCTTCAAGAGTTAGTATTGAAGACCAATGGCAAAGGGGTAGCCAGAGAACACAGGCACAGTGTATAGACTCCAGATACCAGGTCTGGAGTCAAGAGGACCTGGGTTCAGAAATGATTAAAATAAGAAAAAAGACTTTTTATATTATTAACTTTATTAAAGTGAGAAAAACCAGAGTTCCCTCCCCTACCCCTCATGAAATTAATTAACTCTTTCAACCTTGAATCTTCTCTGATTCAAAGTTCCCTCCTAGGCGTCCGATTGGTCCTTATATAGACCAATCCTGCACCTAGAAGTAGGGAGGTGTGATACTCTCTAGCATGAGATTGGTTCAATTTAAGACCAATCCCACTCCAGGAAGTAGAGGGCGTGGTCCGTCCCCCAGCACGGGATTGGTCTATTCAAGATCAATTCCATACCAGGAAGTAGTAGGGAGGGACCCCAGAGGCTCAGTGGGAGATGCAGTTCCCCTGGCCACAACACCACAAAACCCACATTTCAAATATGACCCCAGATACTTTCTAGCTGTACAACCCTGGACAAGTCACTTAAACTCTAATTGCCTAGCCCTTGCTGCTCTTCTGCCTTAGAATCAATACTTAATATCCATTCTACAACAAAAGGTAAGGGGAAAAGACCCACGGCAAGACAAAAGTCAGGACTGCTGAAGTGGCCTGGGATGCAGTGGATGATTTTGGTACCTTCGATATGTGACCAAGTGCTAAACATTCCACAGAGTCTTCTTTAATTACCTTCATGGACCTTGAAATAAAATGTTCTTTTCCACCCAGTCCACTGGAGGGAATATTGAATGTTTGGGGTAGAGATCCCCATAACTCGCCAGCCAGTCTAATTGGTCTATCTGAAGTCTAACAGTAATCTCCAATCTGGTTTTGTCCCGATTTCCTGAGGAATGGCCGCTGTATATTCTGTAGGTTCTTGGAGGCAAAGATGAGGGTTACGTGGCAAGTAGACCCCAAAAGTAGATGAATATATGGGGGCTTTCGAGGAGGGCACCTCTAGGGGGAAAGTTCCTGCGGGAGTCACTTAAACTTTCAGTTACCCAGACGACTTCCAGACTCCATGGCTAAGGCAACTTCAGAAATTGTAGAAGAGATGCAAGCTGCCGTGTTTAAAAAAGAGCTTTTTCCAAAGGAGTTTCCTACATGTTGAAGTTACGGGTCCATTTAAAAAGGAAAAAGGAAACTTCATATTTAAGTAGGGCTTTTACGTTTTTCTGGTTTAGGAAGTGTTTTCATACATTATTTCAACTAGTCCTCACAAGAATCCCAAGAGGTGTTATTATCATTCCCCCTCTTTAAAAGTAATGGCATCGAGGCTGAGAGTTTAAGTGACTTGCAAAGACCTCAAGGGGTTCTTGATATTTCCACTACTGAGAACAGTAACTTGCACATAAGAGGTGCTAAATAAATGATTGTTGAATTAAATTCTATATTCCATATCCTCTAATTTTTCAGGTGAATGTATAACTGGTGTTGCTCCTTAAGAGATTATAAAATAATGTAAAGTACATGTACCTTACTGTGCCTGCCTAGCTTCATCCAAAAGTAATGGTAAATTCCCCTGCTGTGTGTGTATATATCGCCTGAGTACATCATACTATCTATATAGAGAATATTATACTTATTAAGCAATATTCTATTCTTCTCCAGTCCCTCTGACACAAGTCAGCACCCCAGAATGCCCAGGGATGGTCTATTCTGAAAATAGGAAGATATTTTCCTGGAATGAGAGGCAACAAGCCCCCATGTCCTCAATAAATATGCAAACCCTGATCCACACAGGTGGGCTGCTGTTTCACACCTTGAAAGGTGCTATTTCACAGAGCTACTTCAGCAGCTCCAGGGCTAACCCATTAGCCACAAGTTTAATCCATCCACTATTAGGCTATTATATCTTAAAAACCTCTTCTTCAAATAAAATTATTTTCTTCCTTCTAGATTGAATGCAATTTGAGCCTCCCATTCTTGGACCAAGACTCTATTCTGAACTTTTGTGTGTTTCTCTCACAACATGTGGTAATGGGTCCTAAGTCTCTTTGGAGTTGATCCTTGCATTACTGATAAAAGTTATCATTCACAGTTGATCATTGTACATTATTGCTTTTACTGTGTCCAATCTTCTCCTGGTTCGGCTCACTTTACTTTGTATCACTTCCTATAAGGCTTTCTAATTATTTTTTATATGTGTGTGTACTCATATTGTTTATAATTTCTTATTTTATAATAGTATTCCATTACAATTATATACCACAATTTGTTCAACAATTCCCCAAATGATGGACATCCACTCAGTTTCCAATTCTTTGCTGCCACAAAAAAAAAAGAAAGAAAAAAAGCTGTTATATATATTTTTTATACAAATTGATCCTAGACCTAGCAGTGGTATTGCTGGGTTGAATTTTCATGGTCCATTGCTCAGAGTTCCAAATTTCTCTCTAGAATTTTTATATCAGTTCACAATTCCACCAAAAATGCATTAGTGTTTTAGTTTTACCACATAGCCTACAACATTTACCATTTTCCATTTTTGTTATATTAGCCAGTCTGATAGTTGTGAGTATAAGGATGGGATTTGTGCAAGAAGGATGGGACAAAAGGAGCCAGAGAAGGAGTGTCTGACAGTTGGTGACAGTTATTGGCAGTTGAGACCAGAGAGAATTCTGGGAATTTCTCAGAGGAAGAAGGGGACAAGAGGTTGTCAGGCGGGAGTACTAGGAGGAGAAAGAAGGAGGTCGTCCCAGCTCAGATCCAGTCCTGAGGATCTTTCTTTGGAAATTGGGACCCTAATTCCCAATCAAAGCCATTCAATCACTTCTCACCCATCCTTCAACCATCGAGTCAGCTAAGTTTGGACTCCATTTTGGGAGCAATCTCTTAGTCTCCTTCGCCCATTCCCAACCTTGTTCAGAGACCCCCTTTCAGTCAAAACTTAGAATTATAAAAAAAGAATAGAAATAGAAACAGAAGAAGGGGTGAGGGGAGAAGCTTGGGAGTGGAAACCCCAAAGGTTCTCTCCTGAGTGAAAGATAGAAATAGAGAAGAGGGCACCCCAAAATCCCTCTTCCCTTCACTCCTTTCCCCAATCCCTGAATTGCGAATACTAAAACCCATTCATTAGTCAGATAGCTTTCCAGAGGACCTAAGAGACAACAAGGAAGAGGGGAACCACAGCTTGGTACGTATGCCTCCATCTTGAAGCCAGACCACTCACTGTGAAGTTGACTGAACTCAGGGGAGGCTTGTGTGAACCCCGCCCTCATTAAGAATCTGATTGGGGTACCACATACCTCGTCTAATAGGGAAGCCTAGCCCCCAACTCCTGTGGGGCAGCACGATCATCGAGGTCATGCAGTTTCAGGGTGACACCCCTTGAAATCTCCCAGAGTATATTTGGCATGAAGGGAGAGCTAGAAGAGAGTCTCACCTCATAGACTCTCTCTATCTCCCCTCTATCATAACATTGGTTACTGGCTCCCTTTTATTATTATATGAGATGTTACCTCAGAATTGTTTTAACTTGCATTTCTCTAATTGATAGTGATTTGGAGCATTTTTCACATTAGTAAATATAATTTTAATTTCTTCATCTGAGAAATCCCTGTTCATATCCTGTGATCACTCTTCACTTGGGTAATGCCTTGTACTCTTATACATTTGACTCAGCTCTCTATATATTTGAGCAAGGAAGCTTTTGTCAGAGACGCTTTCTATAAAAAAGTTTTCCCAATTTGTTGTTCCCTTTCTAATCTTAGTTAAATTAGTTTTGTTTGTGCAAAACATTTTTTGATTTAATGTAGTTAACGTTATATAGGCGTTTTACATCTTGTAATGTTCTTTGTGTCTTCTAGGGTCATAAATTCTTCCCTATTCCCTAACATGCACACCATTTTGTCCTCCCCTAATTTATTTATAGTATCTCCTTTACTTCTAAATCATGTATCCATTTTGATTTTATCTTGGTATAAAATATGAGATGTTGATATATGACTGTTTCTGCCATATTGTTCTACAGTTTTCTCAGCAATTTTTGTTGAATAGTGAATTCTTCTTCCAAAACCTTGCTTCTTTGCGTTTGTCAAATATTAGGTTACTTTGCTCATTTACTTCATGTTGACTTCTCTAATTTATTCCATACTTACTCCATACATAATTTAATCCACTACTCTTGTCTTAGCCAGTATCAGATTGCTTTAATGATGTGCACTTTATTATCTATTTTAAGATCTAGTACAGCTAAGCCACCTTCCTTCATATATTTTAATAATTCCCTTGATATTCTTGGTCTTTGTTCTTCTAAATGAATTTGATTCTTTTTTCAGTTTCTGTAAAAATAATTATTTCATAATTTGATTGGCTTAGAACTGAATAACTAAAGTAATTTATGTATAATTTTCATTTTTGTTACATTGGCTCAATCAATTCATGGGCAACTAATGTGTTTTTTCTGAATTATTTAGATCTTACTTTATTTGTGTGGAAAGTGTTTTGTTGATGTGTTCATATAATTCCTTGTTTTTTTTCTTGACAGATTGACTCTCAGGTATTTTATATAGTCTACAGTTAATTTAAACATAATATCGCTGTCTTTTGCTGTTGGACTTTAATGGTAGTAAGAATACTGATGGTTTATATGGATTTATTTTATAACCTGCAACTTTGCTAAAGTTGTTAATTATTTGATTAGTTTTGCGGTTGCTTTTCTAGGATTTTTCCTAATAGACTAACATCTGCATAGAGTGACAGCTTTATTTCCTCATAACCTATTCCAATTCCTCCAATTTCTTCTTTTTTTAATAATATAGCTAACATTTCTAGTACAATATTGTATAATAGTGGTGGTTATTGGCATAAGGCAGGGATTTTCTAACCTTTTTTTGTATTTACATTTCTAGGCCCTAATATAGTATCTGGCACAGAGTAGGTAATCAATATATCAAATGATTGACTGAATGAGGTCACATATCTGAGTGGCTTGGGATTTTCACCCTTAACTATTTATTTATATGCACAGTATATTAAATGGGGCACATGATTCTTACATGTACAGTACTTCGAGACAACTCAAAATGGTTGAATATTAGTAAAATACTAATAAATGTTCACATTAGTAACAGATATTTGTTTAAAATCAAACACAAATATATAAATACTTTTGATAATATACATAGAAAACATTAGAATAACTACATTTGTTCACCTTTTATATGCAACTAAACAGTAAGCCAATTTAAACATGAAAGCATCATTTGTAACTGATAATCCTTATTCAGAAATTTAATGATGTCAGTTGTTTATATCAGGTTGGGAAAGTCCATCATACTATATACAAGAATTCAGATTCATGCAACAGGAAAAAAAAAAGAAAATTTAATCGAGTGACCTCCTGACTTTAATCTTTACTACCTGTGTGATCCTGAGAAAGTCATTACCTTCTCCATAAAATGGTGATAATACTCATAATACTTACATCGCATTGTTGTCATAAAAAGTGCATTATTAAAAGAAAATGGTTCATCTAAATATGAGTTATTATTTTTATTATAAGTAGCTGAATATTACCTAAAAGCAATATTCCCAAGTTAGGTCAGGAGTTCATGATTATTTATCAGTTTCTTTGTGTGTTGAATAATTTTTCTAAAATCAAACGTTGTAATGAGTTTCTAGACATTGTTTAGGTAATTGAATTAAGTTATTTTTCTTTTCAGCAAAAAAGCACATAATCTTTAGGCACCATTAAATAAAAAGGGATGAATTTTTAATAGTGGTTAGAAACCCAAGATACTCTAACAGAAGTGAATAGAATTGAATTTTAATTTTAAAAGCTATTCTTTTTCCCAATAACATTAATACATAACGTGGAGAAAAGCAGAATTAACCATGGATACCAATGGTAAATAATACCAAGAAATATCTTATAAGAGTAATATAAATAACTGAAGTTGTAAGAAAGCAAAAACTGTCTGGTTATTATTGTCCTTATCATCCTATTTCTTCTGTATCCCTTCAAAGGTCTTCACACTTCTGGAATATCTTCCCCACAGAGAAACTCATTGAGATGATCTGATTCAGTAACACTCATATAAATTACTTAAGAAACAATTTGGTCCAGTGGGGGTTGCTTTGTGTAGTTGATAATTAAAATGCTGGCTTTTCTAAAGATCATGGAATAATAGAACCTCAAAAATAGTGGACCTTAGAGATCATTTACTTTAATCTCTCATTGCATATGGGTATTTCCCTTACACCATTTTGGAAAAGTGGTTACCTAGCTTTTGATCAGACACCTTCACTGATGGAAGGGCCTTATATGCTCAAGATCCAGTCCTGTTTTGTTAGGTAGTTCTAACTGCTAGAAATATCATCCTTAAAATGAACTACACTCTTCTTCCTTATAATGTCTAACCAGTAGCTGCAGTTCTTAGATACACAAAAAAGTCAAATCCCTCTTCCACAGGAAAGCCCTTCAAATATTTGAAGATGGATATCAAGTTCTATTCAAGTTTTCTCTTCTCTTGCCTAAGTATTTCTTATCTCTTATGTCATTTATCACAAGAAACAGTTTCCATTATTTTCACCATTCTGGTTATCTTCCTTTTGGATAAGCTCTAATTTGCACATATCCCTTTTAAAAATGGGATGACCATAAATTGACTTAGTATTCTCAATGTGGTATTAGAGGTTCAGATTACAGTAAGATTATTATTTTCTATTTCCAGACACTATACTTTTACTAACAGCCTATCTGCAATCAAAAAAATTTTATGATGCTTTGGTTTTTATAATGTATGCCAATTCAACCACCTAAAAAACAACAATATTCACACAAATTCTCCTGGTCCTCAAATAAAATCAAAATGGGTGGAGGGCAGCTGGGTAGCTCAGTGGATTGAGAGCCAAGCCTAGAGACGGGAGGTCCTAGGTTCAAATCCGGCCTCAGACACTTCCCAGCTGTGTGACCCTGGGCAAGTCATTGACCCCTATTGCCCACCCTTACCACTCTTCCACCTAAGAGCCAATACACAGAAGATAAGGGTTTAAAAAAAAAGAATAAAAAAATCAAAATGGGTCTAAACAAACATCTCCTTCAAACAGATGTAGAAAATACAACGGACTAAATCCTGATTAGGAAATACAAGATAAAAAGTTGTTGTGATTTTTTTCAGCCCAGTTCTCCCTCAGGAAATAGAGAGAACTGTGATCACTAGGAACTAGGGCTGCAAGCTATATACCAGAGATAGCAAAGAGGGGACTAAATTAGTATAAGATATTGGAAGAGGTGCTAACTGGCAGCTTTGTCACTTATTTAGCCAGCTCTTGGTCATATATTCAGGGAGGAATAAAATGGGAATCTGTATTTTTTTTTCTTAAATGTGTATTATGTGCCATGCACTGTTATTAGTACTATCCATATAGACAGAAAAGCAAAGGCAGTGTATGCTGTCATATAACTTATATCTTAGTAGAGAGAGGCATTACAGAAAAGAGAGCAGCATACTTTCTAGAGTTACAGAGATAGTAGGTAGAGTTATAAGGGAGAATATTGCCACCCTTTTCCAAGAGCAAAAACTGAATTGCTTTGTTTATGGTTCCTAGTGCTAGAAAGGGGGCTTGTAATGGTAAAGGCACGGGTGGGATAGTTGCTGGTTAAGAGAAGTTGGGAGAATGAAGCAAATAAAAGAAAAACAAAACATCCTAAGCTAGAAGTCATGAGTAACTAAAATAGCCACCAACCAGAACAACAGAACTCCAAGTTAGGAATCCAGGAAATAAAGAACTAGGACCTCCTGAATTTGGTTTCTGTACTTGGTGGCTTAGTGGCTAAGGAATAATTTAGCAAATCAGGTGAAATACAGATGTAATCTACTCCTGGAAACGATGGGAGGCAGAGGCAATTGTTCATCTACTGAAGCTGTCTCAAAACTGTTTTTAGAGAACCTACAGAAGACAAGCTTACATTCCTCCCAATTCCTCCCCCAAAAAGCAATCATTTTAACTATCTGCTCAATAGTCTGCTAAGCATTAAACATAAAGGAATAATAGCATCATCATGACATGTCCCCAGACAATTTGTATATGAACTCTTTTGAACAGAGATGAAAAGAGTAATAATAACAGCTGAGATTTAAAAACTAATGTAATTTAAAAGTTTTTTAACATATATTACCTCATTTGATCATAACTTCCATAAGAGAGAAATAAACTGAGGCTCAAAGAATTTAAATGCCTTACCCTGAAATAAGACAAGTAATAACTAAAACAGATTAGATTTGAACTTAGATTTCCTCATGCAGAGTTAGTGCTCCTTCCACAATACAATTTTGCCCCCCCTCTCTATATATATGTACATATATACATATATATATAATATTTCCATCATCTTTCAATCATAAGAAATTTTGAGTATAATGAGGAACCTCTAATATTCCATTTTAAGAAGTGATAAGGGACTTCAAGGAGTAATAAACCCAAGCAAAGTTTGAACTGATAGACAGTAAAGTTGCTAAGAGAAATCTGCAATATACTTGCTAGAAAAAGTTGAAATCCTCTCTGAATTCCTTGAGGTCAAAGAATTTCTTTCACTTCTTCTTTAAGGCAATTAGTCCATTGGAATCCAGGCAGAGTAAGACATACTGGTAAGAAGGTTGTACATTCAAGTCATGGGGGTAAAGCCTGCATATATAAATATTAGTTTTAATACCATTTGGTCTTTATTTCTTACTGAATAGCTGGATTCTGAAGAATCTAGTTCTGGAAGAATATTGGAGCCAATTCTTTCTTATTGATCTTTCCCAAAAGAGGCAATCTATTTTTGACAGGCTTATAATAATTCATTTCTGCCTTCATGTAGTGAGAGCCTTCCTGCTACATGAAGCCAAAAACAAAGAAAAGAAAAAAAGAAAGAAAATCTTTGTGGAACCCTTCTTAACAAAGGCAAAATACACATTGCTTACCACTCCAAATAATTCTTTACCTTCTAGAAATCTAGAAGTGGGGGAAAGCATAGTATGGGAAAGATTTGTCAGACTTAAAAGTCTAAAATTAAAAAAAAAACCAGCAAATTAAATAGCCACATGTTATTAGCCCATTGATATCACATAATAAATGTCTTAAACCTTCTGAAAATATTACTTTCAAGAGCTTATATAATCAGTCTGATGATATCAATTTCTTAATTGTTTTTCAGTAATTGTCAACTGTTGGAATTCAAGGATATATAGTAAGACACTTTTTCATGAACCATTGAACTCCAAAATAAAAATGTACATAATTTCCCAGCAACTCTTTCTTACTAATGAAAATACATACATTTATATGTATTTAAGGAAACTCAGATAAAATTGCAATTTCAATCCAAATATAGAATTAAATTCTTCATTACTTCTCTCATTACATTAAACATATATATATGTGTGTGTGTGTGTGTGTGTGTGTATGTACATATATATATCAAGAAGATTTGCTCATGATCATTTTTATTTTGTGCTAGATACATGATTCCCTGGAAACTTTTGTCTCAAACATTTTAAGATAACAGGATACCTATTTATTGTTTATGAAGTATTTAACTGAGTAAGAAGCTTTACTAAATATTCACATCGCATTTCTTATTTTTTTATGTTTGACCTGGACTTTATGTCTGATATCAAGTTTCAAACCAAAGCTTAAATTCTTAGGCGATTTGCCAATTTCAACCATAATAAGCATATAAAATATCTAATAGAGTTTTTGCCCTTGGAAGAACTTTTCTGTGTTCAGTTTTACTGTATATGTTAAATTCTGCACTTGCCATAAAATGTATCTTGAGAAAGTGAAAACTTAAAGGTTTTAAGGCATAATTTTACCTTTCCCAACATAAAAAGTTCCATTCATATGGTAAATTGTTGCAAAATTCCCTACATTTATAAATATACAGCAACTACTAATCAGTCAGTCAATAAGGATGTATTAATTGCCTACTATGTTTCAGATAATATAACTGGTGCTGGGGATTCAAAGACAAAAATTAAAGTCCTTGCCTACAAAAAATTATATTCTGTCCTGATGGGTTGGTACATATAAAATAAATAAAAGTATTTTTGAGGGATGGGGTTTGAAGGACTTCCAGTTGGGGGATAGAAAGGCAGAATTAGGAGGTGGCATGGGAGTTGCAGTTGAGAGAAAATTAACAATTTTGAGAGGCAGAAATGAAGAATAGCCTTCACATTTACACCATAAGATTACCTCTGTCTTTCATAATTGATGAGTTCAGCTTAGTATAGTGTCAGAGAGCTGAAGTATTTGAAGCAGTACCAAATAGTCTTAAATTGTGATGTCCTGAACATGCCTGGATTGTTCAACATGGAGGTTACCACATTGGTGGATGTAGCTTTCTTTGATTGGCTTTGCGTCTGGATGAAAAGGAAAAAATGTTATATCTTCAAAACTTAAGCGACTGAGACACGCTTGTGAACTCTACCCTGCTCCTGACACAGGTGCAGTATTGATTTCCACCAATGAGAACAGAATTCCATACTAATGGACGTTGTCCTTCACATTGTGTTTGTATAAAGCTTAATTTGATATTGAAAACACAAGTTTCTATTTCAATTCTCTTCAAGTCAAGAAATATTTTCAAGGCATAAAATATGTAAGGTTCTATACTAATCAAAAGATCAGTCAACAATCATATATAATTAATTACATGCACTAAGATTTGTGCTAAGTTTGAAATGCTTCTATGCTAGGAATTAGGAATGCAAAGAAAAAACTAAACAGCCCCTCCTCTCAAGAAGTTTTCATCCTACTCTTTCTGGTTTTGCAAATGATTGATGATTTTGAACAAGTCACCACTTCTCTTCTCCTTAGTGATTTTCATTTCTAACACTTGGATAATAATGCTTCTGCTTCATCAACTTATTCTGGAGTTTCAGGAAACAAGGAAACAGAACTCCACACTCTACTTATCTAACTACTGAGGTTTATTGATAAGATACACACCAAACTATGATAGATACAAAAGAACACTAAGAAGGAGATTTTAATTCTGCTTTGTCATTGCCATGGATCTTAAGTTAGAAATAGTCTTGAAAAGTGACAACACAGGCTTAATAATGGTCTAGTTCTATTAGACCAGCTATGCCAATATCTTAAGGTGGCTTAATTCTTCATGGCCTGAGGAGGTCAGGATAAAGCACAGTTTTACCCTAAGAAGATTTGATATGATATGATATGAATTGATACAGAGCCATTTTGAAATACAACAGTCTGGAGTAAGCAAATCACAAATAGCTTCAACGTACAGTTGGTAATTAAACTAGATTAGACGTGAGTAAAATAAATGTATGAATATTTTTAAAGTGATTTGGTTCTCCTTCCAGTTGCTGCTGTCTTTTTGTCCTTCCTAGTCCATTGAAAAGAAAAGACATAGACTACAATTTTTTAAGTTGTTATGGAATTGTAGTGAAGTCTATATATATCTCTTCTAACAAAGAAGAAACAAAACAATACTTTTTGAAAGTATAAAATAACATAAAATTATAAATTAAACCAATTTTATTGAAATAAAGACATTTTTCCCTTCCAATTTCACAGAATCCTAAAATTTAACTAAGAACCACAGGGATGGATAAACTACGGATAAATAATCTATGTTCAGACTGACCAGTTTTTATCATTCACAGTAGAATTTATTATAAATAATTCATTGCTAGGTTATATGATCATTAAACTGTATAATTTTTAATAAGGCAATTCAGATTAAGAAGGAAATCACAGAGAAAAGAGTATGCTTAATCTGAAATATTGATAATGGATTTAGGTAAAAAAGAGTCAGGCTCTTTTCTTCTTCACCCTCAGGAATTCTGCAGGGGCGTATTAGCTAGATTAAATCTCCATTTCTGAACATTCTGAGGAGGAGTTTAGAATTGTACTTGCTGGATGATTTCTTCAGTGTTCAAAGATTCCTGATTGTTTTTCAATATTGAATATCTTTTTGGGTATAGCATTTTTTCTCTGACCTTACCATTTTAGATAACCAAAAACTAAAGAGAATTTGGTCCCAGTGATTCATTTGCTTAAAGAGAATAACAAAGAGAATGTTGGAATTTTGATGTCTTGGTGTTACATAAGTGGATGTGGGGTTTTAAAGACTATGCAAGTGGAAGACATACCTTGAAAGGTACAAAAAAAGCTAGTAATCTCATCTAATAATTCGGAGTGTTCTGTATTTGAAGTTATACGACATTTATGGTCATCCAGTCCTACTTTCTGTTTTAGAAATGAAATATCAGCAAGTATTCTCTTGTCTTCATGGTCAAATGACATTGCCTTTGTTTATTATCATTTAAATATGTGGAAGAAATTTACCACCTATGCCCAGATTAAGGAACTGGACAGCAAAATCTCTAAATTAGTTTGCCAAAATAAAACCTCTTATTCTTTTGGAGAAAGAGAAATAATCAATGGGAAGTATACTGAGGAGAGAACAGAACTTACAAAATATAGTAGATTAATGAATCAGTAGAATTGTGGATATATTCTGAATAAACCATAGAGAATTGGGAAAGTGTAAGGAAACTTCCAGTAGATTCAGAGTGGAAAACAATTGAAAGAAAAAAATGGAATATCACGAATTACACAAACCATACTAGTCTTCATTATTCTATGTAGAGACAGGTTACCTCAGAATCCTTCAGGATATAATGCCTAAGCTCCCAATAACCCTTTGTAACTAATGTCAAACTTCTAGTATCAAATATCAGATTATCAGATTAGCCGACAGGTGAAGATGAAGAGGTAGATGGAGTCTAGATATGGGGGATAGTCTGAGAAAATCAAATCATGAAAGGGAGTCTTATTCCATGGAATAGCAAGGAGGCAGTGATTGAAAAAGCAAGGCAGGAAGTGAGATTCAAGAAGACTGGAAAGATGAGATTTGGTTATGAAGTGTTTTGGAAACCAACCAAATAATGTTGTATTTGATCCTGGAGGCAATAGGAAGCTGCTGGAATTGATTAAATAGAAAGAGGGAATGGTCAGACTTGTGCTTGTGCTTTAGAAAAATCACTTCAATAGACTAAGAGAATTTTTTGAATTAGAGGAAGATATGTGGCAGGAAGATTAGTCATTAGACTAATGAACTAGATTTAGATGTGATGTGATGAGGGTCTGGACCAGGTTGGAGGCAGTATCAGAGGAGAGATGGGGAGTGTATGTGAGGGAAATTACTAACATAAAATCAATAGGTCTTGACAAATATTTAGATATGGAGAGTGAGAAAGAACGAGAAATAAAGGATCATGCCTAGTTTGTGAGCATGAGTGACTAGAAGGATGATGGTACCCTCAACTGTATTAGGAAAGTTCAGGAAAAGAGCAAAAGAGGCAGTGGGGGGAAATAAGTTCAATTAGGGGCATGATTTATATAGGGCATCTCATTCGGCATGTCTGCTAAATCAGGAGACATCAGGGCTAAATAAATAGCTTTGAGAATCATTAGTATAAAAGATTATAATTGAATGCTTGGGAGCTACCTAGGTCAATAAGCAAAATAATACAGAGGGAGAAGAGATGAATGGTCAGGAGAGAGTCTGGAGGATATTTACCTTTAGTGAACATGTCTTGGTTGAAGATCTATCAAAAGAGGCATTGGAGTGTTCAGAAAGGAAAGGAACCAGGAAAGAGTAATGCCATAGAAAGAGAGAGAAGAGTGTATAAATGAGAAGCAAGAAAATGACAACATCAAAGGGTGTAGAGAAATCAAGAAAGATGAGAACTGATAAAAGGCCATTAGAGTTGGCAATCTGAGAAGTCATCGTTAATACTGGAGAGAGTAGTTTCATTTGAATGGTGAGGTCAGAATTAAGATTGTGAGAGTTAGGAGAGACAGAGGAAAAGTAAAGATACCATCTATAGAATCTACTCAAATTTAGGGAGAAGAGATACAGGACAACAGTTATCAGGGATAGATAGAATAAGCTACATATAGAGAGGTTGATCAACAGAAGTTTGATTAATAAGTAATGAATTTCTCTTGGCCTCCAGAACCCAGGCAAAAAAAAATGGTTTTATTCTTAGTCAATGAAAAGACTTTTCTGCCTAACAAATTCCTAGCTCTTTTAAGTCATTGAGATTGGGAACACATATATCTGGTGTGTTTTGTGGGTGCTAAAAACCCTAAAATTGCTAGATTTCAAGAAGTTGTTTTATCTCCTCCAAAAAAAAAGTGACACATACATCTAAAACATCTGATTTAAGTCTCTTGCTTAAAGAGATTCAGGGATACATTGTTTGTGCTACATATGCACTATGTAAAGTTATTTTTCCATGCTGGAAGATATATTGCTCTTACAAGTTCACAAAGCTCTTTACATACATTATCTCATTTAATCCTAATATACAGATAAATATTATATAATCATGTCAAGAAAATCACAAGAAAACTTTTTTTCTGAAATTTACAATCATGTAAAGCTTATACAACCCAATTTCAGAAAAAAAAAAAGTTTTCTTGTGCAATCTCTCAGAACTGCAATTTCTTCATTGGTAAAAGTGAAGGATCAATAAGCCCTAAGGAGCCTCTCCCCTCTTATATTTTAATAATAGCAAGTAATCACAAAATGTTAATAATTCTGTTTTTATATGTTATTTGTAAAAGGCTAAAAATATTTCTTTTCCATGGTAACATAATATAAGATATATTAAATTTTATAACTTAGTGGTTAGCCCTTTTCCTGTATAAAAGAAGAAAATTAACTAGCTTTCCTTCATGGTATTTCACACCTTGTTAAGTATTCCTAAGGAAAGTTAAATAGGTTAATACACCATATTTCAATGGATTTGTGATCTTAAAGATATTGATTACAAGGAGTATACTAGATCCTATTCTTATTAATTTGCTAATTATTAACTTTTCAGTGTGAGCATTTGCCCTTGGAAATCAGCAAATAGGACAAACCAGAGCCTGTCTTATTGTTTTCTTGATTATCTAGCATTAAGAAAGTGCTGGAGAAACTGTTATTAATGTAGTTTAAACTTATAAATGTGTCATCACATTAGACTTTTTTTAATTTTGGAGAACCAATTTGCCAACTTTTGTTGTACTCTCTCCTAAAGCACAGATTAGAACTCATTCTTGTCATCTTATCCTGCGTGATCTTGTCCATGTCCTCAATATCATGTAAGAAAAGAACCTATGAGTTTAAATCCTTGTCTGATACTTCTTGTAAGACATAGGGCAAGAAATTTAAATTTTCTTACCTCAGTTTCCTTACCTATAAAAGAAGAGAGTTGGACATCATGACTTCAGAGGTGTCTGAGATCCCTTTAAGTAGTGGGCTTATAGTCTTATGATTGATTACATATTCCAAAGAACAGTAGTAAAACAAGATAGCATGGTATAAAAAAAAAAAAAAAAACCAAAAAAAACACAACAAAAACCATGGAACTGGTAACTACTAGATCTGAACCCTCTTTCTAGCTATTACACTGGCTATCTGTGTCTCTCAGACAAATCACTTCAATTCTCCGAGTCCCTCCCTTTCACAACCAAACTTCTTGAAAAAGTTTATCTGTATTCACTGCTTTCAATTTCTCATATTCTACTTGCTATTCAACATTTACATTCTGTCTTCCATCCCTATCACTTGCAAGAAATCTCACTCTTTAAGGTCAACATTGATGGTCTATTTCAGTGATTCCCAAAGTGGGTGCCACTGCCCCCTGGTGGGTGCTGTAGAAATCCAGGGAAGCGGTGATGGCCACACTTTTTTTTTGTATTACATTCTATTCTGACTTCAATAAATAGTCTCATAATTTCCAGGGGGCGCTAAGTAATTTTTTTTTCTGGAAAAGGGGCGGAAGGCCAAAAAAGCTTGGGGACCACTGGTCTATTTGTTGCTAAATTAAATTACCTTTCCTTATTTTTTACCCTTTTTGACTTTTGTATAATGTTTTAAATTATTACCCATTTCCTCCTACTAGCTAGTCTTTCCTCTTGGATTTCTTGACAGTGTTCTTTCATAACTCTCTACTTGTGAAACCAGCTGTTCTTGGTCTTCTTTGCAGGTTTAGCTATGCCTATCTTTTTCTCCATGTATTAGTATGCCACACAGCTCTGTCCTAGGCTATTTGTTCTTCTCTCTTTATACTGTCTTTCAGTGACATTAATGCCTTAGATTCAATATTATTTTTGTGCAGTATTATCTCTTTGGAGTGTATAGGGTTTTCTGGTAGAACTTTTCATGGATTATCCAACTTTGGGGTCTACTGCTCACCCAATTCTGACCTTTGGCTCCAAGACAACAGTTATCAGGAATAGATAGAACAAGCTACATATAGAGAGGTTGATCAACAGAAGTTTGATTAATAAGTAATGAATTTCTCTTGGCCTCCAGAACCCAGGCTCTCTCCTCTCAAATCTACCCTTTACTAACCGTATTGATAGTCATAAAAATAGACTTCATCATGCCATTCCTCTGCTCAAGAAGTTTCAGAGACTTTCCATTACTTTTAGATTAAAATATATATACTCTCCCACTTGCCATTTAAGTTTAAATAATAATCTGACTCCAGCCTCTCTTTCTAGGCTGATCGTGCTCTAATAGAAATGTTCCTTAACATTGATTGAACCTTAATATCCTTCTGTCCAAATTGGTATTTGCTGTTCCTACTCAAAAGAGTCTAAGTCAGTGATAGGCAAACTTTTTAAAGAGGGGCCAAAGGAAAGGAGATGCTCATCTGTCGGTCTCTTTCCGAGGCAATTCTTTCGAAGTTTCATTGTATCATTTCCTACTCATTGTATTCGACAGATTAGGAATAATGTGGCACAGCCCGAAAAAACATTTCAGGGGACTGTATCTGGCCTGCAAGCCGTAGTTTGCCCATCAGTGGTCTAAGTCATATCTTTTACAATTTGTATTCCTTGCCTCAAATACTGTTCCTTTTCAACCTCTCCTCTTGGAATCCCTGTCTTCCTTCAAGGCTCAGGTCAAGGACTACTTCTTTTAAGGGGACTTTCCTGATTTCCCCAGTTGTTTCTTGCCTAACACCATATATTGACATAGAAACTTAAATTCATATATTTAATATTTATAGCAATAATTTTATGATTTTTTATTTAAAATATCATTCATAGGATCAGAAATATATTTTATATTTTGTGAAATCTATATTTGTAATTATTATATAAAATTAAAATATCCTGCACTTACTTATCTGTGAACATAGGCTCAGAGGATTATAGATTTAGAAGTAGAAGAGAACTTAGAGGCCAACCTCATTTTACAGATGAGAAAACCGGGGCCCAGAGACAATAAGGAATTTGTTCCAGGTCACACAGCCTGTAATTGGCAGAGAGAATTCCAAACCAAGTCTTCTAACATCAAATCTAGGATGCTTTCCAGAATATCCTGATTCTGCTCATCTTTCCCTCATTTTCTTCAATGCCTTGCGTTTAAGGAAAGGTGGGGAGGTGGGAAAGAAGGAAGTACATTTTGTCAAAAGAACATTCACTCACAGGAACCACCTAGTAGAATGCAGGTTTCTTGAGAGTAGAACTATCTCATTTTTGAAATTTGTAATTCTAGTGCTTAGCACTGTACCTGGTACATGTAAATGCATAATAAATGTATGTTGATTGATAGTTGCAAAAACAATAAACCTTACAATTTATAATTCCAACTTGTTCATTATTTTAGGCAGTTTATATCTAATATTTTCCTGTTTGTTTTATACTTTTTTTTACAGTTTAATTTTCTTTTTCCATATTATTATTTTTGAATTTTTATTTCCTAACTTATTAATATCTATTCACAATTTTCTGATTCCTTCAAATATTTGATGTTTCTTTAATTTATTTTTTCTCATTCTCTTGGGTCATTTATCTTAAAATACCATAAAGATTATAAGAATATTTTTTTAGTTTGTATTATTTCAACTTTTAAAATTTATTTAACAATTTGAAACATATTTTTACATATGTTAAATGATCAGAACTTCAACTTTCTCAGTTTCGCGTTGCTATATTTTTCTTAACTTGCTTACTCCCTACTTTTGAAGCATGAAGCCTGGATTCAATAATCTAAATAAAGAATGTTACTCTAGTCAGGAGTTCACAATAAAAGAATTCAGAATAAGAGGATTTCAGCCAAATGCCTATAGTCATTAATCTATGACAAGAAAAAAAGGACATAAGAAAATCTCTTGCTTCAAAATACTCTTTATTTATCACTATGCCCATCCTGTCTATCGTAAATAGACACAGCAGGGCCATTTAAAATCCTCTATTTGAATGCAAAGTTCCAGATGTCAAGTTTAGAAAATCTCAGAGATGTTAATTTTCTCCACTTGTTTATCCTCCTTACAGTCTGAAGTCCCCTTATGATTTCGTGGCTCAAATGAATTGAACAGTCCCTTTTCTATGACTTTGAAACTTTTTTTCCTCAAATAAGCACCTTAAAGTTGAGCTCAGAATTAATTGAAAATTCAGTTTTAATGAAGATCCATTGTATAGTCTTGAAAAAAATGTTAGTAGGAAAATGGCTTTTCCATTTTTTAAAAAGTTAAAAATTAGTTTTTTGAACATGTAAAATAATTGAACTAATTCATACATACACACACATCTGAAAACACTTGTAGATAATGTAGTAAACTTTTTTGCTGACATTTTTTTTCCTCTCAAGTTATTCTGGGCAAGTCATTTCATCTAACTAGATCTTAGTTTTCTCAAATATAAATTAGAGACACAGTTGTAAAGATCAAATATATGTGAATTGTAAAAAGGAAAACAAATTTGAGTTCCTGTTATTAACTTGGCTATTTGGAGCAAATAGTTTAACTTTAATAGACATGTTTCTTCACCTGGAAAATGAAGGGCGCTGGACTAACTGATCACTAAGATCCTTTCTAGTTCTAAACTTATGATCTTACAGTGCTTACTTAGTTAAGCTAAAAGCTTCAAGTAGTATACATGGCTATAATGCATTAGATGATGTCAAGATGATGAATATTGTGATTAAGTTGAGTTTGAGTTGAACAGCCTTAGTTCTATAGAAATTTATATTTGGTACCTATCTACTCCTCCCTTTTAAGTACCCACTTCCTGGTGTTTTTTTTTGGGGGGGTGGGGGGCTTGGATACCATTAGGCTTCCCCATTAAGTCAAAGCCTTAATTTAAGTCAGTTGTCAGTCCCCTCTTAATAATTTAGCAGCTATTCATTGACTGCCTTTTGTCTACATTATAGTGATTTATATATGCATGTATATTATGTGGATTAAAATAGCACAGATATGAGAATAATGAAGAGGTGCAATCTGTGTTGTTAGAGGAAACACACATGCTGATGAAATGACTAATATATCTACTGCACAGTCTGGAGTGCAGTGTCTGATCCCCATATAGTAGCCATTATTCTGGATAAATGACTGTCACTCAAGAACTCTACCCCTTCCTGTTACTTGTTTGGTTCTTCTTTTATTTCTCTAAGCATGGAATACAGTCAGTCTGTCTGGTTCATTTGTGCAACCTATTGATTTTGCTCTTTCCATATTGAGTCAATGGAGGCTCAAAGAATCATTGTTTAGGTAAGCAGACTGATTGGATTAAAGGCTGCTAAAAACAAAAACATTATTTTCATTTAACAAAATATATATTCTATTTGGTCTCCAGGACCACTACCTCCCTAAAGGAGAATCCTCCTTTTGGATAGATTCTCTGTCTCTGTCTGTCTCTGTCTGTCTGTCTCTTTTCTTCTCTCTCTCTCCCACCCTAGAGGATAGGATTGGGGAAGATGAAGAACTTCATATTTTTAACAGATTTTCCTTTTAGTCTTTCCATTGCCTCTCTATTGAAGTCAATTCTACTTCTCCTCTCCATTATGGATGTAGCTATCGATACCACATATACCTCCATCTCTTTTTATCTTCAAAGAATTATGTACTTGGCTATTCTTTCTACTCTACACTGAAGACCTAATTGTCTTAACCCTTTATATCTCCTTCTAACTCCAATGGGTAGGAGTTATGGAGGAGGGGACAGGAGGGGCAATAGGCATGGCCCTCTAAACACCTATATTTCAACATAGTAAAGGAAAAAAAATTGATTGATATACACACATATCCTCTTTCTTATCCATCTTCCCCTATAAATTCCTTCCAGCAGAATGATGTTTTGATGATCAGATGTGGAGGTATGTGTAAAGGTTAAATTTAGTGGTTGGACTTAAATTATATGAAATAATGTGGTTGCTGAAGTTATTACATCTCAAGTTAGAAGTTTATTTACAAAATAGAAGGTAAATAATAAGGTACAGAAATGTGAGAGAGGTCAGAGAAAATACCTATATTTGTCTTTTACCAGGAAGGCCATTAGTGAGTAATTATGAGGCCTCCTCCAAGATGGAAGCTAGTCTCTCAGGAAACTAGGAAAGTGGTCACGCTGCAGTCTCCAGCAAAGTTCCCTTGAAGATTATCTCCAGGAGAAACTCTCTACTAGACTCAACTTCACAAGACTGCCTTCAACCCAAGGATTTCATGGCTTTTATGGTGGTTTCCCGTCCCTGTCCCTTTTCACAGGGGCCAATTATAGTTTCCAAATTGTCTAGCACTGCCCAGGGACAGTGTCTGTGGGATTGACTTCTCACCTCTAAAGGTGTTAATTTTCTTCCTAGGATTCACACGTTTCTTAGTGTGTGAGCTTTTAAAAGGATCCAAAAGTTTCTGGCTTTTTAAGTTGGAAAAAAGAGTAGACCTCTCCAAGCATCTCACTGGCTTCTCACCCAGCAACAAGTAGGGTATGAATTCAGGAAGTAGCTCTCTAGCTCCTCCACCCAGTTCAAGCCCTTGATTCAATCAGAAGATAGACAAAGGAGAGTTAATCCTGTCCTCACAATCTAGTGAGATACTAAGTAGGGGTACTTAAGTTATTGTTAACCAAAGTTTTAACTCTAACTAGGCAAAGGGAATAAAGGATTCCCTTTTCACAAGTGTAAACTCAGAATAGACAAAGAGAACCAAGAAGTTCCTTTCACATATGGAACACAACCAAAAAGCCAAGATTAAACTAGTCTTTACTAGATAGACTGGAATGAACTGAAAGATGCTTTTATAGCCTAACATAACCCCAATAACTCAATTTAGGAATTTGGCAAGATAAATAAATCACATGTTTTCATTATCAATACCTACTTCCAATAGAAACCTACAAAAAATGTTGAATTGCAAGTTTATTTCTGTTGCTTTCCTGCCTCCATTTAAAATCTATCCCACCTGGTTTCCACATCTATCACAGAAAATTATTTTCCTTCTGGTTTTCCAAAGTTCCCACTGAATTCTGGCTCCAAATGTTCTCATTCCTCATTCTACCACAAACTAAACTCTTGTTAGATTATAGACTCTTTCAGGGCAGGAAATGTGTCTCTCTCTCTGCACTCAGCTGTACTCCCTACCATGTCCACTGTGAACTGCAACATACAGGTAGTGCTCAACAAATACTTATTGAATTAAACTGAGTTTAATTAAATCCAATTGATTTGAGTTTGGATCTCAGAGTGAAGCTGACTTCCTTATCTTGATGATGGAAAAAGGAAGAACATAGGAATAGTTTTCATATGCTAAAAATAATTGTATATGCAGAACAGATATTTTTCCCTTGAATTAATGTTATCTCCTCCTTCCCACTTCTAAAAATTAAATAGTTCTCTATTTCTTTTAAGATTTTTTTGCTCTGAGAGACTGCAGGTGACTTTTAGGGACCTCAATTTAGGATATCTTGGATTCTATTCATGTGAAATTAGCTTTTGAAAAAAAGAATATTTTGATATCCTCATTGATGTTTATTTCTTGTTTCTTTCTCTCTCCTTTTTGGCCTGTTTTCATGTGCTATTTATATTTATAAACCAGGCCCTTTTTGAAGGACCTCTTTTCTTTTAAGACACTGAAGATTTTTCTTTCTGCCACTTTCAGTATAAGAATTATTACCCACCTTTCATAGTCACAAAGGAGCTCTAGTCCTCTACTCCTGCAATACTTCTGAGAGTCTATTTTTGGTTTCTGTGATTCACTATTTCTCTTTACTCTCATTGCTTCTGATGGTAGAAGCATATGTCATTACTTAATATTACCCAACCTCAAGAAACAAAGCTGTGACCTTAGACTCAGCAGGCATCATTCCTCAGTGTTATAATACTTTCTTCAGGGGGGAAAGGACAACAATTTACTGGAAAGAATCATTGAAGCTCACAGTTTAACACTAACATCCCAGAGGGAAGAATATTAGAAAAAGGAAACTTTAATGAATGAGATTTTTTTGTGTTTTTATATTCATTCTTTCACCAATTCAAATTGAGGGACTTTGACCAAAATTATACCAATTATCCCAAATAATGTAAGGGACTATTGCCAAGACTCTAAAATATCTTGGCAGTCCTAATTATCATTTGTTGGAAATTAAGTTGGGGAAGAATTATTTTTCTCAGTTATTATCATTTGAGTTAACATAATTTCAAAGCAAAATAAAAGCATGGTGGTCATAAAAATATACTACAATATAATGAATTATAACACAAACTTTGATATTTCATAGGATCAGAATAGAGTGCCTGATATATATTGTAATTCTATTTTTAATATGAGTTCTAGCCCCCAACACCAGTATTATAAAGAGTTCTACTTGGCATGTAAATTTATATCCTAAAGTATAGAAGTTCTGGAGATTAATATATGTATGCTTGAGTAGAATTCTATATGACACCAAGATATCAGTTTATCTACTATCTTTTATTAAACTTTATAGATATATTCTCTCTTCTGCACAAGCTTGGGATAATTTTTCTAAAGCACAGCTTAGAGTAAGGAAGATAAGGGTTCAAAAACCATCTCAATCACTGTTATCTTGGACAAATAGTTTGATTCAATTTACTAATTTGTAAAATCCTTACTTATAATCATTATATTTATAATAGCACCTACTGCTCAGGGCTGTTTTGAAGATCAAATGAAATAAATGTATAAAAAGTGCTTAGTATATACCTGACAAATATTAGGTGCTATATAATCACTAGCAATAGTTATTATCATTAGTATTAATAATATTAATCTTATGTGGAGAAAGATGCAACTAACTTCTAGTTGGTTGAGAAAATGATGAGCCATGGCACTATATGATTTAGTTAAGGAAAGAAGAGATTTCTTCAGATTGCTAGAAGACTTTAAGATAGGATGTCTCTCAGGCTAAAAGTGATGTGAGTGGGGTTTACCACAAAGAAATTATATTTAAACAAATTCTGGAGCAAATAGTTATCTTTAAAGGCAATGTGTATCACACCAAATCATTTAAACTGCCTCAGAAAAATAAATATGGATATGTACCAAAATGATGATAAAAGATGCAATGAGTATGTTAAATTCCAATTTAGATAGCAAAATATAAAATAATTCCAAATAGAGCATCAGCATTTTATCCATTATTGACAAAGTCCTGCAAGATGATATTGAAATATGCCATTTAAAATTTATAAAACACTTTACCAAATAAAGTCAGTTTTAAATAATTGGAGGAATATGAATTGTTCCTCAATAGGCAGAGCTGATATAATTAAAATGACCATCCTACTTAAACCAATCTACATATTCAATACCATACTAATTAAATTATCAAAAATATTTTTATCAAGTTAGAAAAAATAATAAAAAATTCATTTGGAGAAGTTCAAGATCAATAATATCAAAGGAGTTGAAGTTAAAAAAAAACATAAATGGAGGTCTATCAGTACCATATTATAAATTGTATTATAAAGCAGTAATTATCAAAGCTATCTGATACTGGCTAAGTAATAGGTAGAAAAGAAAGACCTACAATAAACAACATCAAAATATTATAGTAATTTTTAATTTAACAAAATCATAGATCCAGATTATGAGGCCAGGAAGTCACTGTTTGGTAAAAATTTCTGGGATAACTGAAAACTAGTTTGTCAGAAACTAAGTATGGACCAATATCTTACACTATTCACTAAGATAAGATCAAAATAGATACAGGGTCTGGACATAAAAGGAGATATCATAAGTTAGAAGAACAGGGAACATACTACATATCATATTTATAGGTAGGAGAGGAATTCATGTGTCAACAAGAGATGGAAATCATTGTGAAATGTGAAATGCTTCATTTTGAGTACATTACATTGAAATGTTTTTGAATAAATAAAATAAAAGTTTCCAAAATCAGAAAGAAAGTAGAAAATGGGGGGATGTTATAGGAAGCCTCTCAGAAATATCAAATTTTGTCAAATTTATAAGAATAAGTAGCATCACCCAACCTATAAATGAGCAAAAGACATGAACAGATAATTTTCAGATGAAAAGATACAATCCATATGTAGTATATGAAAAAATGCTCTAAATCACTTCTGATTAAAGATATGTAAACCAAAACTGAGTTATCACCTCACACCTATCAGACTGGCTAAAATGACAAAAAAGGCAAAACAACAAATGTTGGAGGGAATGTGGAACAAAAGGGGTCACTAATCCATTGTTGATAGAGCTGCAAACTGATCTAACATTTTGGAGAGCAACTTGGAATTACATCCAGAGAATTATAAAACTCTGCATACCTTTAAATTGTTGGGCCTATTTCCTAGGGAAATCAGGGAAAGAGGAAAAGAAGCCATATGTTCCAAAATATTAATAGCAGGTCTCTTTGTGGTTGCAAAGAATTGGAAAGTAAGGGGATGCCCATCACTTGGGGAATGGCTGAACGAATTGTGGTATATGATTATGATGGAATATTACTGCACCATAAGAAACAGTGAACAGACTGATTTAAAAAAATTTTGAAAAGAATTACATGAGATAACAAACAGTGAAATGAATAGAACCAGGCGAGTGTTATATGCAGATGAAATATGAAAGACTTCATTTATATATACCTGTTGGCTGCCTTCATGATACCTTTTGTGATATGGAAAGGAGTAGGAAGGACTGGAATACTATTGGATAAGGATTTATTATGTTGATAGGAAGAAAAGTAGACTAAACAATTAAAAGAATAGGCAGCAAAATAGTATTTTCTGTCTTGAAGACATGAATGATTTGCTTGTTCTTCCCTTTAATAAACTTTTCCATTTATAATGTTGAAAAACAAGAGCCTAACAAGGAGAAGGCAACAGACTTTTAGAGATAGAAATAGGCTTTAAAAGTAATAAGCAATATAAAACTTATAAAAATATGTAAAATATTTCTTCCTAACTAAGGCTACATACTTCTTATGGCCGGCATTAAGATCAAAATAAAACATTTTATAAATGCCATCATGGTTTAAGTGTAAGCATACATGAAATATCAGAATATTTTTCTTTCAAATCTTGAACACAGCTTTTCTACATTTCCCATTTACTTGATTTTTTCTTTTCACATTCCTCTCATTTACCCTTCTCCAATTTTACTCATTATTCGCTTTTTGCTTCTTTCTTTAGCCAGTTTTATGGCCACTCTTTCTTTCAGTTGATCTGCTTTGTTCTTTTCCTTCTTTCCTGCGATGACCTAGAGTATCTTCAACTGCAACTTTAAGGTCAAGGTGAGAGAGTTAGTTAGAGGATCTCAGTGGTTGTCATGACAACTCTACAGTTTCTTAATATTGAGTGACCACTCTGTTAATAATCCTCGATGTTTCCCTCTCTCTAATACTCTGTATTCAATCAGGTGCCAAGGCTAATTATTTCTATTGTATAGCTATAGCATCTTCTGTGTCCACTCTCTTCTGTCTGTTCAAATAACCTCAACTCTAGTTTGGACCGTTATTACTTCATGACTGGACTATTATAAAACCTTGCTTAATTGGTCTTATTACTATTAATCTATCTTCCCTTCAATCCATCTCCTTTTCAGCTGCTAAAATAAGTTTCAGAAAACAAGGATCTAATCATGTCATTCTTCTATCCTAAGACCTTCAGTAGCTTATGGTTATTTCTAAGATATAGTGCTAACTCTGTACTCTGGCATTGATGGCTTTGACAATCTGATTCCAGGCACAGTTTCAATCTTATTTTATTGTTCTCTGTGTCACAAAGTCTAGAACCTCACAAAATTGACTACTAGCTTTCCTAAAACTGAGTATTTCATTTCTTGTATCTTTACCCTTGTATGAACATTCCTCACACCTGTAGTACTCCCTTTCCTCACTTCTTTCTTTTAGTATTTGTTTTTATGATTCCTTCAAGGCTCAGCTCAAGTGCCCCTTCATACTCAAAACTTTTCCTGCTTCCCTTTAGTCATTGCAACAAAATCTAAGCAGCATGAAGATAATCTTAAGGTTGTACATTTAAACCTGAGAGGGACCTTCACAGCCCCAAACCTTCATGTTATATATAAAAAGTTTGAGTCTCAGAGAAGTTAAACAATTTTCCCACTGATACAGTGGTAATAAATAGGAATTTTATTATGTAGCCAGACTCCGATGACAGTCCTCTTTCTAGCATACAACAATGTATTTTGCTTTATCAAATTAACTTATACTTACCTATTTTATATTTTGTATCCTCAAGTCAAGTGTAAATTACTTGAAGACAGGAATTATTTTTAATATTTGTCACCTGACACAATGACTTTACTTGCCAGAGTGCCTTGCAAATAGCAAATGTTTATTACATTTTATTCTTAATAAATTTTTAAATAAATAAATATTTATGATTTGAATTAGTCCCTAGTTAAATCTTATAAGGAAGTCCCTGAAGAGGGGGACAAAATTTTGTGTTCTATTCAAATATCTAAGATTACTCTTTGGAGATTAGAGTACTTTAACACTGTAGGATTTAAATTAATTTCCAACACTCCAAGAATTATATTTTTATGAAGCTTATTAATAATCACTTGAAGCAGAAGGAATAAAAAGGAAATAGAGGTAAAAAACTTTATTTTTTAACAAAATGAAGACCACGTGATTAAGTTCTCCTTGCCTGTTTAAAAAGCCCACTCCGCCAAAGCCTGGATAGGAAGAGAAGAGAGCGAAAGGTGGGGCTACACCAAATTTATATCCTCCCTACATCAGCATGGAAGGTGAGGAGAGTGGGGTACTGGGAATTGTAGTTTTTAGGGTAACAGATTCTAATTACACAACACAGTGGTCGGAATAGTGTAGATTCTTATAAAATACTAATTGATTATGTCTGGATTAAAATAAATGACCTAGAATTTTGTAGACTAATTCTTTTGACAAGATGTAAGGAAGAGAAGAGAGCTGGCCTCAGAGTCAGGAAAGACCTGAGTTCAAACTCTACTTCTGAAAAATATTGGTTGTATGACTCTCTTGAAGCTCTCAGTGCCTCCAGCAAATTCTCTAAAACAGTAAGGTTCATAACAATTGCCAAAATGTATTATTAGACAGAGTTTTCTTATTAGGGAATTCCACACATTAAAGATGTCTAACATACTGTCTACAATCCATATGAAGTTCACAACACTCTAGAGCAGTGATTCCCAAAGTGGGTGCCACCACCCCCTGGTGGGTGCTGCAGCAATCCAGGAGAGTGGTAATGGCCACAGGTGCATTTATCTTTCCTATTAATTGCTATTAAAATTTAAAAAAAATTAATTTCCAGGGGGCTAAGTAATATTTTTTCTGGAAAGGGGGTGGTAGGTCAAAAAAGTTTGGGAACCACTGATCTAGAGTCTAATCTGAGGCAGATTAAAATGGATTGGGGAAATATAAAGAAGTAAGCAAAAAGTAATAAAACATAGTTAATGATAAAATGTTATTTCCCCCATCTAATTTGATGTGAACCAATGGCCATTCTTATGTAGTGTTTAGTGGCCATTGTTTCTATTTTATTTTGATACCAATATGAAAAGTTAGTGAAAACACAGGTCTGGACATTTTTTTCTTTAAGATTCTATTAGTCTTTATTGGTTAAAATTGCTTTGGCCATTTGATTCCTTTAACTTTTAATAGTATTTGGTAATGATTTGGCTCCATTAAAGAACATTTTAATTCAGTGGAACCCTTTAAGATGTAAACATGGAGTATATCTGGGAAATAGGAGGAGCAACTTTTCCCATTTGATGTTAATTTTGAGAGTCAAAAAAAACTTTAGGTGATTGACAATGAAAACAGCAGCTCTGTTATGCCCTGATGAGTGTTGAGTGGCACTCAGAAGTTCCTATGAGTTTGAGAGGTGAGAAAATGAACCCCATAAGTTACCAACATGTTACAGTAAAGCATAGATTTCTAAAGAATGATGATTGAGAATAGAACAAAGAAATTAAGAATAAAAGGAAATGGCAGTCAGAAGCAGATAACTCTTTTTTTCCTCTTTGTAGTCATCTGATTTCTAAATGTAGTAAGTGCCTTCAAATGAACACGGACCTAAACTCAGCGTTTGCCAGTATTGGGGTCAAATTGGACAAATTAGTTTTGTCTCTGTCCATTAATTTATTCTTTTGTTAATTGGATTATAAGAGCTGTTTAGAAAATGGGTAATTAAACATTGTCAATTACAAAACAATATTTTCTCAATTACTGAGTCCAAAATTCACTGAGGTTAGATTCCGACTCCAATTAGAGTTGTTAAGTGATGTTGCAGACCATGTTTCTCATCTGGAGAATGTAATAACAAGGGCAAGGAATTATATAATCCAAGAAGATATGTTTTGAGGTAATTATTAGCAGGTAAACTCTTTCCTTTACATTATAATAACACTCAATCATACTGAAATTTTCTCAATACGTATGCATAGAAGAGATGTTCATTTGGGTATGTGACTGTTCATAAGGACAAGGATGGGAATCAGTCCTGCAATTATTGATATGGGAAACTTCCAATAAGGAAAATTTCTATTGATACAAGACAATACCTTCTAGGCAACTTACAATCTTAAGAGAGTTGCTTAAAGCACTAAGAAGTGAAGGGACTTGTCCGAGGAGACACAAGATGGTATTAGAGGTGGAGCATAAAACCAGGTCTTCTTGTCTCCAAGTATATTATTCTCTCCATTATACCATGGCTGCCAGATATATATAATAAAAGAGATAGATTAGACATAAAATACACATATATATTAAATATAAATATACAATGAATTTGAAAAGCAGCATGACTAGTAGAGTAAGGATAAGGTTTGGAGTCACAAAAATGACAAGATCTTAAGTTTGGCCTCAGATATAGGGTAGCATGTGATCATGGGAAAGTCATAATCTCTTACTGCCATAATATGTGCTCTTTACAAGCCTGAAAATGCTATCTGAATGCTAATTATTGTTGTTTTTCCCATCACTTAGTCACACGCCTAGCACATTTAATGGTTCATTGACTGACACTGTTTTGGGGTACTGCTATTAAGGAAGCACCTTCCATCAGAGTAGATTTATAACTTATTCATAACTTGAATTCCTAGAGCACATATTTGGAGCAGTAAGAGATAATGACTTCCCCATGATCACATGGCTATTATTATAATAACCCTGGGAGATAGATACTATCATTATCCCCATTTTACAGGTAAAAAAAACTGAAGCAGATAGAAGTTACTTAACTTGCCAAAAATCACATGGCTAGTAAGTGACTGAGGCTGGATTTTGATTTTGGTCTTGTGGACTCTATGTCTAGCACTCTGTGTGCTATATTACCTACCTGCCTCATCTATCTTGACACACAAAAAAACTTAAAATACATATAAAATAAAACCAAACCAAGTATAAATATAGGAAAATTATTTGAATAAGACCTATGGAATCAGTATAGAGACTTTTGATGAGAGTAAAGAAATATACACATTATGTACATTGTTTATATGTATGTATAACAATCATGGAATATATATATATATATGCATATATATATATATAATCATCCTAAGAAGAATTAAGCAAGTATATAACATTTTTTGTTCATCCTTTATTTTCAAAGAGGACCATGACATCACAAGGCAATGTCTTGAGTTTCACATGAATTGGATTTAAATGAGGCAGAGTTGCACAAAGTCATCAGTCTAACTTTCTCTTCCAAAGGCATTGAAGTTCAATGGCCAGACAAAAGTCAGGAATACTGGTGATGGCCTAAGGTACAGTGGATCGTCTTGGCATCTTCCACATCTGATTATGCTCTAAGTGCTCCATTGTCGTCAGAAGAAATTCTTCTCATCCATCCTTTCTTCTGAGGGAGCATTTACATGGTTGGGGTAGAAAACCGCCTAGCTCACCTTTGGGTTTGAGCCCATTAATTATCCTTAGATGGCTGTTTGCTAAAATAGTTTTCCCAAGGGGTAGCTGCTGTGTATGCTACAGCTTCTTGGAGCCACGGTTGAGAGTTCGGTGAAAGGTGGATGCCATAAGTGGGTGAGAAGTCCTGAAAGGACTGAGCAAGTCCTCACACCAAAAAAGCTAGTCTTCTTTGAACATAGCCTATACCCCAAATATTAAAATAGATAAAAATAGATATTGATGAAGGCATGCATAATTCTCAAATAGAAATCTTATATGTTATACATATCACATAACATATAACATGTAATATATTATTTGTCTATGTATCTATCTGCAAAACTGCATATTTATATAAAGATTACCTATTTTTCCCAGAATAAAGCAAATACCAAATTACCAGAATACTTGGTGGGCCTGAAAAGAGGTGATTGACTTATTTCAAGCAGTCTGCCAGGTTTTATTACTCACTTAAGATGATTAATGTTGACTGGCAGCTGCCAACAGAGGGTAGTAATTATGCAGTTTAAGGATTTTTTTCCCCGAGATCTATGTGGAAAAACTGCCAGTGATGCTCTCTCCAAGTGACAGGTCCAGTTTGTCTCTGTGTGGTGGCCAGCAATCTGTAATGTACATGTTGCCAGAATTTTGTTATTAAAGCAAAAGTTAATTTTCTCCAATTTTCTCTGAGCATTCTTTAGATCTTTTACCTGAATGTGGTTTAGGAATTCCCCATAAATCGAACTGCAAAGAGTACTTAAGTTTTAATATTTTTGTTTACAGTATACTTTTCACATCCCAAACCTGGCAATTTACTCCTGTCAGTTCTACTAAGGGGAGTTAATAAATTAGATGTGCCAGAGATGTCAGTTTGTGAATTATTTTTAAAGTTAAATGCAATTCTTGGAGTGATTAAAAGCATTGAAGTTAACATTGAATATCTTAAGGATTAGGTTCATCTGTCAAGAAATTCATAGATTATTTACAATGCAATAAAATCAGTTAAGCATTTTTCATAAATGAAAATCATTTTGATGATTGTTTAAATTGTGAACAAAGTCAGGTGACAACTTAAGGGCAAAGACTCCAAAGGGATCTGGGACTCTATTCCCTCATTCAGGACTAGTGTGCTCAATTAATAGCCTTTACTTACTTTGTAGTGGTTGTGCTACATCTGAGCCTAAAGTGAGTTAAGGATTCCCAGAGGCAGAAATGATAAGGAAGATTATTCTGGCATGAAGGTCAGTCTATGCAAAAGGACAAATGTAGAATATGGAATGGTATACACTAGAAATAACAAGAAGGCTTATTATTAAAATACATAAATGGAAAGGAGAGTTTAATCATCCTGGAAACGAGACTAGAGCCAAAAGGCTTTAAAAATCAGAGAGGAGTTTGTATTTTTTTTCTTAGAGGCAACAAGGAGTCCATGAAACTTATTGAGCAGTGGAGTGATGTGATCAGATCTATACTTTAAGTTTATCAATTTGGCAGGAGAACAGATTGAAGAGGGGACAAACTATATGCAGGAAGAACAATTAGAACTTATTTTTTTAAAATAGTTTATAAAAGAGATATTTGAACTAGAGCGGTAGCTAAGAGAGTAGAAGAAAGAGAACAAATAGGAGGGAAGTTGTGGAGATAAACTCATTAGAACTTGACAACTGAATGATTATAGGAGATATAGGGAAGGAAGATGTAGAATTATGATCCAGATGATACGAACCATCCTTTTCGTATATGAGATAATGGGAAAATAATGGAATAGAGCTGAAATCAAAGGGGGAAGTGTATCTTAGTTAGATATGAATTCAGAGGCTATTTAAGTCATATCTGAACAAGACCAATGATTATTCTTTTTTGCTTCTGTGTTCCAGTGAGGAGGAACTGACTCTGAAGCAGTTCATGACAAGTTCAGAGTGCCCTGGCAATTTAGAAAGATATTGCTTCATGCATGCTGATAATTCAATAGAAGAGCTTATTGATATGTGTACTCCCTCAAATAATTCAGATCATGAATAATTAATGACTTCTAAACTCATACAATTTTGAACATAATTCCCCATAATATGTACACAAGACATGGAGCCAACATTTGACATTACATGGATAATGATGGAGCACATAGCACTATCCAATCTCACTTAAAAACTGGCCCACCTTCTTTTACAGTCATGTATGTCCCTAATAAACTTTGCAATATGTTTGTAGGATACTCACCCTCATCATGCACCTTACTCATGTTCTTTGAGCAGATATAAGTGTAAGTTTTCAAAGACTGTAGTATTCCATGAGTTATACTCATAGGGAATAACTAGAGAAAAATATGTTAAAAGATCTTTGTTTGAAAGAGAAGACAAGAATTATCAAAAGCATGGAGCAATTTTCCAAAGATCTGCTCTTCTACTTTTGTTCAGTGCTAAACTCAGCTAATTAACCATTTATAATATTTTCCAAAATATAGATATAAATATAGATTCAGCTCTAAGGTTGGCTATCTAACTTCTTCTCAATGACAAGGTAATAGCTATTCTTGATTTGTGTTTTTCCCCCCAGGTGGCTGGTTTTATTTAATTTTGTTGATTATAGGTCATATTAGTACATTGAAATATTCTCGGATTTGATACAGCGAGCAAAATACTTTCTGCTAAGCAGAGCATAAAAAAATCACTACTATTCATCAGGATTTCTTATAGTCCTTAGATTTTATGCTGTTCTTTCTCTATGACACTATTAAGTACTTTATTGAATTTATTCTAAACTATTTTAAGTCTTTCTTGATAATAATTAGAGAGCAACTAAACTTATTATAGTTTTTATACTTAAGTAAGAGTAAATAACTTCAGCATGCACCTTGAAAAAGAGTTATTAAGGTAGATTTTTGCTGCAGTCAGTCAATATATTTTTAGACTAGTACAATTGTTCTTCCTATCTTATTTTTCTTTGCTGCCGTTTCTACTTCCTAATGGTGTGGTATTGATGGAGAAATTGATAAAGTTCATTATTTTAAAAAAATTACCAATTATCCCATTTTTGCCTTTGTACTGTCCTTCAAATTTCTTATTGAAATGACTTTAAAATCTAATGATCTTGGGATAATAGAGATAATTTTTCTTAGCTGAGTTTCTTGCCAAGATTTTTGTAAACTTTTTCAGACCTCATTTCCTCTCAGTTTTTATAAGATCATCCTACTTTTAGTCTTCACTATCCTTCCTGCCAAGATCTCAAGAAAGGTGTTCATATTCTATATCAACATTGTTCTTGATTGTCAAATCTTTCTGATTGAAAAAAGAGATTGAACATTTGCTGGAATAGTAAATGTTAGCCTCTTTTGGTCTTATTACTATGATTGATTTACATTTCTATAACTTCTTTAATAAATGGATAATAATCTGCTACTATATCATTCATCCATTTCCAAAATCCTGTCATCAGCAGTTTATTTTAAAATTTCAGGTTAGAATTGAAAAAAAAAAGTTTCCATATCAACTCTTTGTTATTCTTGCTTCTTATTTGATATTGACTTCAGTCTTTGCTCGCACAAACAAATAGTCTGTACATACAGACAGCTCATTTATTACTATTATAATATTGGTAATAATTACATGTCAACTAAAGTATATAATCAATTACATTTCTTTTGTTATTTTTGGCACTATGTCCAATGCTTTCTGATTCTTTTCTCAAAAAAAGAAGTATTGAGCTCTATAATATGAAATAACCAAGATTTCCCATGAATGGATGTTACTTGTTGTCCTTAATAAATAAACCTACCAACTTATTCACATTCTTCTTCAGGGAAGACATTATTTCATTCTCTTTAGCTGCAACTATTTCTTGGTCTATTTTCCTCCAAAGCAATAACATCAATATTGATATTCACCTTTTACAATGGCCTGGTAACTGATTGCTCTCTGGACAAAAATCTCATACTCAGGCTAAGTTGATTTTTAATAATATTCTAAAAATGGTGTAATTTCTAGCATATTATCCATTTTATGTCATTAGGCCACTGCCAGTACAGAAGTAGAAGGAAACCACATAGTACTGAGGGACATCTTTTGATTTTTTGTTTTGTCTTGATTCATAGCATGCTATATGAGCAAAGAATTAAATACCAAATTGTCAGTCTACTATTGGTGACCTTCTTTATCCTCACAGAGTCTAATATGTAGACAACATAGAGTGTAGTACATTTCCGAATCTTTTCCAAGCTATTCCACTATGACAGAAAATTCAGAGCTTGTGTTCTGCTTGTATAGCTAACAAGAAACAATGATCATTTCCACTGGATAAGATCAAGCCGGAAAGACTTGGTTTTGGAAAGAGTAAGGTCTTTGTCAAATCTCCTAATTTAACCCTTACAGAAGCTTAGTTAATCTTTCCTCATGTGATTGTCCTACAAATACTTGTAGAAAGATGTAATGCTTTTACTTGGAGCTAAATATACCAAGTTCCTTCAACCCATTTTCAAATTGCTTGATTTTGAGGTTCTTTATGACTTTAATTACTTTCCTTGTATTCTCTTCAGCTTATTCCTTTCAAAAATATTGGTGCACAAAATTGAATGTAATATTGCAGATGAGGTCTGGATTCAACTCTAAAATGTTCTATATTTGTATACATTAAATGTCACTGATTCATTTTCTACCTAACCAGCCTTTTTTTTTAAAACCTGATTGACATAAACTGTGCACAAATGGAAAATTTTAAAGTTCTCCCTTAGCATTATTTTAGCACCTCTTTTACATAAGGATGAGGTTTTAATAGCTTCAAATAATCTAATTAAACATATACATTTTTAAAAGTTAATTATAAATTAGCCATGTGATTTTTGAAAAAAATTACTTTGTGCCTCAGTTAACTCTTCTCTAAACTTGGTACCTTAAAATAGATCATAGCGAAGTTATGTTCCAAATCCAAAATTCTATTATTAATTCTTGTAAAATTTCAATAATGAGGTATTTTTGGAGTCATTCTATATATAATATTTTGACTAATGAAATAATATTCTTTCTTTTAAAAGCTTCAAGTCACAGGTACAAACTAAATTACACATATTAAAATCTCAAAATATAAATTTTATACAACTTGATAACAAATTTCTTATGTAACAAGAAATAATATTTAAAGCTTATGAAATTCGGTGTTTAATCTCTAATATCCCCTGTTGCAATGTAAGCATAGTAAGCATATAATAAATATTTGTTAACTGGAACTGAATTTTTCTATCGTTTAGAAAATACTAAAGGTTTACTCAGATTTATCAAGGCCTCTGATCATCCTAACTATAAACATGTCTACTGTGTATGTATACCTTTATTTTTCATTGTAATATAATTTGTAACTTTTGTTATTATGCCTTTATCATTTTTGAGTTGTACATTCCCTTGATCCGAAATAAAAATTAAACAGGAAGGAAGGAAGCAAACAAAGAAGGAAAGGTCAAAACTATTAAACAACAACTTTTGACATAATGACTGTATTAAGAAATGATACCACATTCTGCCCTTGTTTTTGTCTAATTCTTAGCCATGTGAAGGGAGATATGTTTCATCATTTCTTCTCAGGAACCATCAATCAAATTTCAATTATTTAGAGTTATTTCCTTTTAATGATCTTTTCATTATTGTTGTTATAGTCATCATTTGAAATATTAATTTCCTTCTTTTTATTTCATTCCGCATATTTTCAGGGAAATCTAATTTCCTCAGAATTCCTCATATTTGTCATTTCTTACTGAATAATAACATATTATGTCCACATATGATAATATTTTTCATCCCCCAATAATTTCCATAAATGATGGGTAACCATTCTTTTTCTAATTCATTTCTAACATAATGCAAATAATATTTTAATGTGTATGATAATTTTGATTTTCTTTGTGCCTCTGACATTTGTTTTTAATAGTAATATCTCCAAATTACTTAGCTTTCTCTTCTATCTTCTCTATCATTTCCTTAATATTTCTACCACCCATCAATAATTATGAGAGATATATTTTCTTTTCTTTATTAAAAAACAGAATTCTGTCACTCCAGCCTTTTTTTTGACATGAGTTCATTCAGGTTTTCCTGGATCCTTTCATTGCTAAACTAGTTAATTCATTCACAATTGATCAGCATACATTATTGCTGTTGCTGAGTACAATGTTCCCCTTGTTCTGCTCCATTCAGTTTGCATCATTTCATACACATTTTTCCAGCATTTTTTGGGTCATTCTGCATATCATTTCTTATGGCACAATAGCATTCCAGTCCGATTATATAGCACAACTTTATAGGCATTCCCTAATTAATGGACAACCTTTTGGTTTCCAATAATTTGCCACTACAAAAAAGAGTTACCATAAACATTTTTGTACAAATGGGTCATTTTCATTATCTTTGACCTCTGTTGTATACATAGAAAGTAGTGGTATTACTGGGTCAAAGGGTATGTACAGTGTTACAGCCCTTTGGACATGGTTCCAATCTGCTCACAAGAATTGTATCAATTCACAATTCTACCAACAATGCATTAATGTTTCAATTTTACTAGGTAGCCTACAACATTTATCATTTTCATTTTTTGTCATATTAGCCAGTCTGATAGGTATGAGATGAAACCTCAGTATTGCTTTAATTTAAATTTCTCAATAATTTCTAGTGATTAGGAGCATTTTTTCATATGAGTAAAGATAGCTTTAATTTCTTCATCTGAGAATTGCCTGTTCATATCCCTTTATCATTTATCAATTGGAAAGTGGTTTGTATTCTTATAAATTTGGCTCATTTCTCTATATTTGAGAAATGAGACCTTCAGCTGAGACATTTGTCCATTCTAATTTTTGAGGAGTTTAACAAAGGTAGTGTTTAAATATAACTGTTTTCAGGTATTAGTTATCCTTGCCCTTATTTCCTACTTAATTTTTCTTTCCTCAAACTTTCTATTTTGTATCTCTTGCTTTATTTTGTCTAGCTACAATTAGGATAGTGCCTTGAATCTTGTTCCTCTGAGTTTTTACTTCTTTCTTCTACCATCTTGGGTTTCCCTAAATTTGTAGTATTTCTTCATTTTTTGTTTGTTTGCATTTTCTATTAGCTCATATTTCCAGCTTTAGATTCTAGTTTGGGCTATTGTCCTTTGAGTCAGATTCTATTCCTTCCCGTGTTAATGGGTAATAATGTTTTGAAGGTGGCTAAGAGTAGGACTCCATCTTTGCCAAAAATTCTGAATACTAACTCTGTTTCCTGGCAGCTGAACTTTGGTTTTACTCTCAATTATTTTATGTTTCCTTTGTCATTGACAATTCTGTGCCATTGTTATTTCGGGTATGTACCAACTCTTCATGACCCCATTTGGTGTTTTGTTGGCAAAGTTACTAGGATGCTCTAGCTCAATTTATAAATGAAGAAGTGGAGGCAAATCAGTTTAAGTTTCTTGCCCGGGATTACACAGAGAGTATATATCTGATTTCATATTTGAACTTGGGTCTTCCTAATTCCTGACCCAGAGCTCTATCTACTATGTCAGCTAACTGACAAGGAGCCTCACATTCCTGTACCTAGAGCTAACTCTGTCTCTTGGCATGACCCAGACTAATAAGATATTTTCAATTATTGTGATAACAGGTCTCCTATAAGATACCAGATGCTTTGCTAACCTTGCCATTTTTCCTTCAAATATTCCTGTTGTGGCCAGGGCATGGGCTAGCTGGGAGCTGTTATACCCAGGCTATTATATGGACTTAAGTTCTGCTGTAGTTTGTGCATAGGCTGCTTGTGCACTGGATGGGGTATAGGTGATCTGAATACTGATTTAGTCTTCTAGCCTGCTGTTGCCTAGCACCTGTTGCCAGTGCCTTAAATTACCTGGGGCTTTTTACTGTTGTTGCTTTTTTTAATTCCCCCCAGTGATATTTTATTATCTTTCACCCCAATTATATGTAGAAACAATTTTTAATATAATTTTATGACAATTTGCAATCTAAAATATCTCTCGTCCTTTCCTTCCCCATCCCCAAGACAGAAAATAATTTGGTATAGGATATCTATATGTAATACATTTTTCATGTTCACATGTTGTGAAAGAAACATATCACACATACAAGAAAAAAACTCATGAAAGAAATAAAGTGCAAAATGATATACTTTGATCTGCATTCAGTCTCCATCACTTCCTTCTATGACTCTGGGCAGCATTTTTCATCATAAGACCCTTGGAGTTGTCCTAGATCCTCACACTGCTGATAATTAAGTCATCGTAGTTGATCATTTTACAATATTGCTGTTACTGCATACATTGTTCTCCTGTTTCTTCTCATTTCACTCTACACCAGTTCATGTAGGTGTTTCTAGGTTGTTTTTGTTTTTCTAAAATAGTCTTATCTCTCATTTCTCATAGATAATAGTATTCCATGACAATCCTATACCACAATTTGTTCAGCCATTCCAAAAGTGATGGTCATCACTTCTGTCCCAATTATTTTTACAATAAAAATATCTGCTATAAATATTTTTGAATAGATCCTTTCCCGTCTTAAATCTCTTTAGGATATAGATGTAGTGGTGCTATTGTGAGTCAGAATATGAGCAGTTTTATGACTCTTTGAGCATGATTCCAGATTGCTCTACAGAATGATTGTATAGGTTTACAGCTCCACTAATAGTATATTAGTGTTCCAATTTTCCCACCTCCTCTCCACCATTTGTCATTTTCTTTTTAGTTATATTAGCCAGCCTGATAGTTGTGAGGGTGTATCTCAGAACTGTTTTAATTCACATTTCTCTAATCAATATGATTTGGAGCATTTTTTGCATGACTATAGTTTTAATTTCTTTATCTAAGAATAGCCTGCTTATATTCTTTAACCATTTATCAATTGGGGAATGGCTTGTATTCTTAAATTTGACTCAGTTCTCTATCTATTGGAAAATTTGGGCCCTTCTCAGAGAAATGTGTTATAATAATTTCCCCTTTTAATCTTGGTTGTATGATTTTGTTTGGGTAAAATCTCTTTAGTTTAATGTAATTAAAATTATCCATTTTATATCTTGTACTTCTCTCTCTTTTTTATTATAAATTCTTCTAAATTGTTCTGACAGATTATTTTGTGCACCCTTAATTTGCCTATAGTATTATCACCCTTTATTTTTAATGCATTTGGTATGTGGTGTGAAATGCTTATCTTCTGTCATCTTGCTTTTATTTTTCCAGAAATTTATGTCAAATAATGAATTCTTGGATCATTGGATTTATCAAATTCTAGGTTACTATGTTCATTTACTACTGTGTATTATGTATATAATTGATATCTATTATTGCTTAATGTTGCTACTTGGATAAATGCGCTTTTTTGGATGGGACAATCCTATCCCATTTCTGTCTGCTACAAGCCTAATAAGCTGCATGAACCCTGGGTTGAGTAGTAGTCTGGCTGAATCTCATGCTGTGGCACTAGAAGGGCACTGAGTTTCTTGGCCTCTGTTTTGACTTTATATTTTCTTTGAGTCTGGAACAAAAGCAGTTCTTTCTGCTTATACTGATACTACTTCATTAAGAGCATTTGCAAGTTTTTATGTGTTTTTTTCTTTTTGGTGCAGTCATGGACAGGAAGAAGGAACTTCAGTCATTTTATATTTAGTTTTCTTTTTAATTGTTCTTTCTGGTGCATTTTTAGAGTTTTACTTGGGTCTTTATTAGGGATCTGGAGTCTTTAACATGCTAACTACACCACCAAATTACATGGAAAATTATACTTTTTTTCTTATACTGAGTTTAATCTGACTGTCTATAATTTTCATTTGCTGTTTTTAGTTTACTTTCTAGGACCAATTAGGACAATTAAAACAAGTCTAAATCATCTTCTAAAAGACAGTTCTTTAGGTACTTGAAGATAGTACTTAGATCCATCACTACCAAACTAACTTTTCTCTTTTTCAGATAAAGCAATCCTAAGATTATTTTGAGGGGGATTATATGTTTTTAATGTTTTTAACTGATTCTTCTTGCATGTCGTGCTTTGCACTGAGATTCTAGAGTAAAGGTGTTAAAATATTAAGCAACATAATATAATTAGCATATTTTAAAAATGAGAAATATTTCTGTTTGATATGATTATAGATTAGAGTAAATCTATTTCTTAAAAACTAAATTACAGAGATACTTAAAAATATCTGTAGTCACAGAAACTCACTGACCCAGAAATTACAGATTATAACATTCGGTCGTGCCCTTTATCATTTCACTAGTAAATTCCTTTTTTGACCTGAATTACTTGAATTGCATTTGCAGAACAAATTCACTGCCTCTAAACTTCACTTCTATAGCATATACTTAGCAAGTGATTGAAGGAATATCAGGGGAATATTACAAAATTTGATGACAGTTTCACAGAAGGCATTCCTCACACTCTCTCAACAACAAATTCTTTGATCTGTTGTCAGAAACAAAACATCACATTGTTTCAATTGACTTACTTTGACCCACTTTGGTGTTTCTCATATTCTTATATTTTATTCCCAGTAATAATGAAATCAATATATGCCATCAATCAATATAAGTGGTTAAAAAGCCAATTTATGAATCTTTGGATCTTATCAGATCTATTAGATGAAGAGAGTTATGTTTTTTCATGGGTCATTACTTAGTGAATGTATATCTGACAAGATGAGTTTGAAGGATCAACTTTACTGGGAGTGCTGACTGATCATTCTAAAAATGGCATAAAAGATCATCTGTTGAGGATGTACAAATTTTAATTAGTTATGTTAGTTCAAGAAAATGCATCAATCCGCCATTTCTCAATCCAAATTTTAATAGTTCAATAATGTCTTCTATAACTGGTAAAATATCTCAGTTCATATTTTAATCCAAAGTAATATATAGAGAGCTTGCTTCTTTCTGACTAGAAATTGATTTTATATCGATGAGCTTTTATTTTTCCTTCATTTTTAAAGAGGACAATGACATGCTGGGATGATATTTTGACTTCTATGTAGGTTACATTTAAGTGAAACAGAACTGTATAGAGTCATTAGCCTTACTCTATCTCAGAATCATTAGAAAAATTAGGAAAAAATAGCAAAATTCATTTGAAAAACAAAAAGTTAAGCAATACCAAATTTTTAATGATGTTATAAAGCACTAATTATCAATACCATCTGGAACTGACTAAGAAATAGAAAAGTGGTTCAGTGGAACAAGATAGACCTACAACCATTAAAAAAATGATAGTGACCTCATGTTGAATAAAGGTAAGTTCCAAGTTTTTGAAATATGTATTCACTATTTGGTAAAAAAAATATTGGGAAAAATGGAAAGCACCTTGGCAGAAATTAAATGTAGACCAATATATTACATCATTTACCAAGATAAGATCAAAAAGTAATTATAATAAGTAATATTATAGTAAGATATTGTACACAAATTAGAGGAACAGAAAACACATTACCTATCAGATTTATCAATAGGTGAAGAATTTATGAATAAACAAGAAACAGAAGAAACATAAAGTATTGTGAAATGTTAAATGGATAATAAATTAAATTGAAAGTTTTGTATAAACCATGTTAATTTAGCTAAGATTAGAAGGAAAGCAGTGAATTAGGAGAAAAATTTATCACACAGATCTTGTATCTTAAATATATAGAGAACTTTGTCAAATATATAAAAATATGAACCAATCCTGAATGGGAAATTTTCGCATGAAAGAATCAATGCTATATATAATCATATGAAGAAATGCTTTAAATCATTGTTGATTAGAGAAATGCAAATCAAAACAACTCTGAGAGGTCATCTCACACCTAGCAGACTTGTTAAGTTGATAAAAGAGCAAAATGATAAATGCTAGATGGAATGTGGAAAAATAGAGACATTACTATGTTGCTGATGGAACTGTGAATTGACCCAACCATTACGAAGAATAATCAGGAATTATACTCAAATAGTTGTGAAATTGTATATGCCTTTTGATCATGTAATACCACTATGAGGTAGATTTCCTAAGATGATCAAGGAAAAAAAAGAAAAGAAACATATGTTCTAAATGTAATGCAGGATTGATGCAAGATCTCTTGCATTTGCAAAATCACCCTAGGCAATCCTGGCAGTTAGGGGAATGGAAAGTTGACCCAGCAAGTCCCTGGTCTCATGACCTGACTGTTGGAGCTGGGACTATAAATATCCCTGGAGAACCAACCTGGGGGTTCTAATTTCCTTGACCTCACCGAGACATCTAGCTACCCCCTGGACTTCCCCTTGGGGCCCAGGGAGGTGGGATTGGTGGGTTGTGGAACATGGGCAGGAATTAGTTAAGTTAGCCTAGCCAGAACACCCCTAAACCAAATCATTACCCTCATTTGTCAAGCTGGTAGACGACTCGATATCAGGGCAGTGGAATTTATCCCTGGCTGAGGGGCAGGTTCCCTCAGCCTGATTTTACCTTTTGAGGCCCTCTGCCAGCACTGGCCATTCACCCATAGCAACAGTTTTCCAGACCCTAACCCTCCTCCCTCAGTTTACTTTGAGCTTAAATAAACCCCTTTGCCTGATTCTGAGAGTTTCAGTAACTCATTTATAACATCAACCAGGACTAGGGGCTGAGGAGAAGGAGGATAGTTATCACTTGTCTCCAGAGGGGGTTTGACCAAGCATCCATCTTGCTCAGGAAGTGAACCAGCTTTCAGGTTTCCAGTTTCTCACCAGCAGGGAGGGGCTCCTCACTCCTCACTTTAAAGGAGCCTACAGACATCAGGGAGACTGACTGGTCATCACTGTTCAGGACCTCACATCCCTGGCTGTCTTAGACCAACAAATAGTCAAGTTGTAGGCTCCCTGGCCCAGGGGACTTACTGGTACCACCAGCATCACTTTTTTCAGCCTGTTTAGTCCCTTATTACATAAAATATTTCATAGCAGCTATTTTTTTTGGTGTCAAAGAACTAGAAACTTTTAGATATCCATCAGTTGGAGAATAGATGAATAATTTGTGGTATATGCTTGTAAAGGAATACTGTTGTCTTAAAAGAAATGCCAAATAAGATTCACCAAAAAAACAAAACAAATCTAGAAAGTCTTATATGAAGTGATCAGAACTAGGAAAACTTTCTACACAGTAACAACAATAATGTTTGATGATTTACTGTAAATATCTTAACTCTTATCAACAAGGCAACAAACTCTTATCAATAGGTCAATTCTAAGGAACCTATGATGAAAAGACAAAGACATAGAAGTGGCAAACAGTGTCTCAATGCAGATTGATGAATACCATTCTTCATTTTATTTCTTCCATGAATTTGTCTGTAGGGTAAGCAATTTGTGTCTTGTTTTACAACATGATGAACTGGGAAATATTTGATTATAAGCTAATATATGTACAAAACCTATGTCATATTATCTGCCCCCCTTGGAGAGGTGAGAGGGCTGAGAGGGAGGGGAAAAAAGAATGAGACAGAATTTCAAACATAGCTAATGTGAGAATTTGTTTCTCTTGAATAAGCATATGCTCGGGATAGACATTCCCTTAATTCAGTGGTTTAGTCCATCTGCCAATATGGTTTTGCTAGAATGTGTTCAGGGAGGAATAGCACCTCTAATGCATGAGCTTATTGAACCCTTTTCAGGGCTGCTTATACACCTTTGGTGTCTACCTTTTAAACCACTGTTACCTATGGCTCCAAGAAGATTTAGGGTATATAGTGACTATTTCCTCTGGCAGAATGGTGGGAGAGAGCAATTTGTTCCAACACCAGAGAAGGAAGCTAAAGTAAGCACTATGGGGTGCTTGGTCAGAAATAGAAGACACTAAAATCATATACTTCATCCTGGACCATTTCTAGTCAACCTCTTTTTTTCTTGTAACTGGACTTCACTGACTCTGGAAGAGAATAGACTAATGACTTTGCAGAACTATGCTTCACTTAAATCTAGCTCATATGCAAGTTACGATATCATCCTGTGGTGTCATTGTTCCTCTTTGAAAAAGAAAAGAAAAAAAAAAGAAAAAATACCTACCACTGCAAGAATTTGTAGCATGTGCAACAGCCACACATATGAACTAGAGGTTCACTAGATTAATTTATAATAATAAATTATAAGGCTCTAATGACTTGTCTATCAAGACTAAAATAAAATTAAGGAATTTAGGGGCATCCTGAGGTTGCTAGAGTATTATTTTGTATGATAAAGACACATCTTTCTATATTCTTTATGGAGATCCAAAATAAATCTCAGTGTATTGACAGCCATGAAATAAATGCTATAAACAGTAAAACTGCTACTGTGGGAAATTTCTCCCGACTGTTAGAAATCAAAGACTGTAAAATTGTGCTTGAGAAAATTAAATGATTTGGGTTGGAAATTGGCTTCCACTTAGGTTGGAAGCATCACAGCTACTCACAAAACAAACTCTCATGGGGACTTTCAGCCTTCCAACTACTCTCCTATTTGGATTGAAGAAGAAAAAGAGAAAAAAAAATCAACTAAAAAGATTGAATTGGATTTTTTAAAATCTTAGTTTTTTTAGATTACAAATTAATTCCATAACACATTTCCATTCTAAATGCATTTAATTAAATATCACATACTATATATGGTGATTCTCTACATATTTATTCTAAAATTAAAGTAATTATCATAAAGGAGCCTTGGATTTTTCATATTTAATACAAGAGTTTAGAGGTAGTTTTATTATATAAAAGAAGAAAAGATATAACCAGTAGTCTCAGGTCATTATTTCAATAATTTTACGTAGTTCTTGAAATCAAGGACTAAGGATAGAACTGGAGTTTTTGTCATTATCTTTTCAGTGATCAAGCATTTTTTCCCTCCCTCACACTGTGGGGGGAAAAAGATAATCCTCTGGCAAATAAGCCAAGTCAAATAAGGTAAATTTCCATCTTAACAATGTTAAAAAATGTGAGTCTCTTCTACATTATGAATATATCACTTCTCTGTCAGAAGGGGGCGCAGCATGTTACTTTCTCAGTCCTCTGGAAACATGCATACATTGCCTTGATAAGAGTTTGTAATTCTTTTAATATTATCCATTTTTATAATGTTCATGTTATATATTAAATTATTCTCCTTCATTTCGCCCTATGTCAGTGATTAGAAATTGTTGTACCTGGGGCAAGTGGTACAAAGTGTACCTAGGACTACTAGTCCTCTGCTAAGTGAGACAAGGACAGTCCAATGCCTATCTCAAGTTTCAGAGTCTTTATAAATAAAATGGAATGAGGATAGCTTTAATTACTAATTCTGGCTCCTTCTTAGTCTTTTTTTCAATTGCATGTCCATCTACTGCCTTTGGGTGAAATCATATAAACGTTAATTGGGAACTTTTGGTACTCCTAGGCTATAATTTGCCAAAGGAAGAGAGAAGAAAGGAGTGAATAATTATTTGGAAACTAGTTTAGCAAAAAAATGTTTAGTTTTTTTGTTTAAAAATATGAAAATAGTTTGGAAACATTCTATTAAAAGATATGCCAGAGGAGCAGAGCCAAAATGGTGGAGTAGAAGCAAGGAAGCCCAAACTATTTTGAGAATTCTCTCCAATCCACATCAAGGTAACTCTTCAAAGTGAATGCTAGAGTGAAAGAACGAATAATGGGACAGAGTGAAGCAACTTTCCTTCTGAAAACAACTTGAAAGATAAGCAGAGAAAGTGAGAGAGGCCCATGGCCTGAAGCCATACCTGTGCCAATGAACAGCAGGCCCCCCCACCCCACATTGGCTGTTCCAGCGGCTGAACCTGAATCCAAGACAATATGGAGACCTGGAGACCCTGCCTAATCTAAGAGCAGTAGAACCTCACATACACCCCTTAAAGTACCAAGTCCTTTAATTGAACAGGGCAGTCTGCAATGTGCCTGGCTGGTAAAGGCCCAAAAGGAGGCTCTCAGGCCCTGCCCAAGCCCAAACCAAGGCTTCAAATTCTAGTGCAAGGCAGTTGGCACCAAGCTGGTATAAGTCCAAGGGAAGGCAGAGAGCCCCCCCCACACACACGTCTTTAGTGAAGTCCTGAGTCTGTGAGGTATGCCTGCTCTGTGTAAGCCCAGAGAGATGCCCAGGGTTTCTATCCAACCTCAAGGTGAGACTACAAGGCTCAGGGTAAGGCAGTCCACACTGTGCCCAGCCTGATCAAGCCCAGAGTGAGGCACAAAGCCTCTGCCCAAGCTAGGGTCCTCAGGCTAGGTCCTGAGCTGCAACACAAGGTAGCTCACCACAGTGGTCTGAACACAACAAGCTGGTCAGTAGTCCCAGAAAGTGATTGAATCAGCAGTAAGAGGTGGCTTTCAGAGACCCCAGCGTGCAAGCCATTGTACCAAATGGCAATTCCCAATTCCCAGGAATAGTATAGCTAAATGCAAGAGCCATCCCCCCAAGCCAATGAGAAAATACTATAGGGAGCCCCAAAGAAACAATTCAGATACCATGTTGCTACAGTCAGAATTACGCAGGATTTAGTAGCCTCAGCATTAAAGGATAAGAAGGCTTGGAATATGATATCCCGAAAGGGAAAAGAAAATACTCTACAACCCAGAGTCACTTACCCAGCAAAACTGAGTATATTCTTTCAGGAGGAAATGGTCATTTAATAAAACAGAAAATTTCAAAGCATTGTTGATGAAAAGACCAGAATAAAACAAAAAATTTGATGTCCTTATAACAAAACTCAAGAGAAGCATAAAACGGTAAATAAGAAAGAGAAAATTTAAGGAATACAATAAGGTCAAACTTTTATATTTCTATGAAGAAAGATGATATTTGTAATTCTTAAATTTATTTTTCAGTATTAGAGCAATTAGGAATATATATAGAGATTGTGGAAGTAAGCAAATTAGGATGATGTGATATGTAAAAAAAAAATCATGGGCTGAAAAACAGGACTGCACTGAGATTAAAGAGAAGGGAGAGGTAGAATGGGGTAAATTATCTCACCAAAAGAGAGACAAAAAGCTAGTTCAGTGAAGGGAAGGATGGAGGTGGTGATAGATAATGCTTATACCTTACCCTCAACATAACTGACTCAGAGAGAGAATAATAACCATACTCATTTGGGTATAGAAACCTATTTTATCATTGAGAAAAGTAGGAGGAGATTAAAAATGGTGAGGGAGTAATAAAAAGGAGGAGGAATTATGGAGTGGTGATTAAAAACAAAATACTCATGAGGAGGTACAGAGTGAAGAGAGAGAGAAAGAGAAGGATCAAAAGAGGAAGGAAAAATAGAGGGAATACACAGTCAATAATTCTAACTGTCAATGTGAACAGGATAAACTAAAAAATAAAATAGAAGATAGTAGAGTGGATTAAAAACCAAAATCCTACCATATGTTCTTTACAAGAAATACATTTGAGGCAAGGAGACACACAACAAGTAAATGTAAAGGGTTGGAGCAGAATTTATTATATATCATCTGAAATAAAAAATATTGGATTTGAAATCATGCCAAACAAAACAAACATACAAATAAATAAATAAATAAATAAAGATTAATAATCAATAAATAAATGAAATCATGATAAAACTAAAGCAAAAATAGATGTATCTAATGAAAAGGCATAAGAAAGGAAAATACATCTTGCTAAAAAGTATCATTGACAATGAAGTAATATCAATACTAAACATATATGCACCAAAAGGTATAACCTTCAAATTTTAAAAGGAGAAATTAAATTAACTACAGGAGGAATGAGACAGTAAAACTATACTAGTGAGGGACCTCAACTTTTCCCTTTCAGATCTAGATAAATTGATCCAAAAAATAAATGAGAAAGAAGTGAATTAAATTTTATAAAAGTCAGAACTAATAGGTTTTTGGAGAAAATTGAATGGGAATAGAAAGGAATATACCTTCTTATTGGTAGTTCATGGAAACTACCCAAAAATTGACCATGCTTATGGCATAAAAACTTCACAACCAAAATGTAGAAAATGAGGAAACAATAAATGCATTCTTTTCAGGTCATAATACAGTGAATATAATAGTCAATAAGGGACTATGAAAGGATAAACAAAATATTAATTTGGAACTAAATAATCTAATGTGAAAAAGGAATAGGTCAAAGAACAAATTATAGAAACAATCAATAATTTAATTAAGGATAATGACAATGAGGAGACAACATATAAAAATTTAAGGGATAAAGCCAAATGAGTACTTAGGGGAAAATTTATCTATCTAAACACTAAGTAGAGAAATAGAGATAAATCAGATCAAAGAATTAAGCATGCAACTAAAAGAACTAGAAAAAGAATAAATTAAAAATCTCCAATTAAAGACTAAATTGATAATCCTAAAAATCAAAGGAGAGCTTAATAAAATTGAAAGTAAGAAAACCATTGGACTAATAAATAAGACCAGGTGTTGGTTTTTATGAAAAACAACAACAACAACAACAACAACAACAACAACAACAACAACAACAACAACAACAACAACAACTAAAATAGAGCACTGAATGATTTGACTTAAAAAAGGGAATCAAATAACTTGTATCAAAAATGAAAAGGGGCGAATTTACCCCCAATTATGAGAATATTAAAACAAACATTAGGAACTATTTTGTACAATTATATGCCAAGAAATCTGGCAATCAAAATGAAATGGACTAAATCTTTACAAAAATAAAAACTTCCCAGATTAACCAAAGAGGAAGTAGGATACTTAAATAATGCCATCTCAGATAAAGGAATTCAACAAGTCATCAATGAATTCACTAAGTGAATTCTATCAAACATTTAAAGAACAATTAATCCCAAAATTAAGTAAACTATTTTGGAAAATAGGCAGAGAAGAAATCCTATTAAATTATTTTTATGACACAAACAGTGTACTGTTACCTTAGCCCGGAAGAGCAAAAGTAGAGAAAGAAAATGACAGGCCAAATTCATTAATGAATATAGATGCAAAAAATTTAAATAAAACAATAGCAAGGAGACTAGAGCAATATATCAGGAGGATCATACACTAAGACAAAGTGGGATTTATATGAGGAATGCAGGGCTGGCTTACTATTAGAAAAAAATCAATATAATTGAACATATCAATAAACAAACTAACAGAAATCACATGACTATCTCAAATAAATGAAAAAAGCCTTCTTCAAAATATGATATCCAATGCTATTAAAAACACTAGAAAGGGGGCAGCTGGGTGGCTCAGTGGATTGAGAACCAGACCCAGAGATGGGAGGTTCTAGGTTCAAATCTGGCCTCAGACACTTCCTAGCTGTATGATACTGGGCAAGTCACTTAACCCCCATTGCCTAGCCCTTACCACTCTTCTGCCTTAGAACCAAGGCACAGTATTGATTTTAAGACAGAAGGCAAAGGTTTAATAACTAAACAAACAAACAAATAAATAAATATAAACACTGGAAAGTCTAGAAATGAATGGACCATTCCTTAAAAAAAAAAAACAAATAGTAAATACCTAAAACCATCAGTAAGTATCATCTACAATGAGGATAAGTTGGAAACCTCTCTAATAAAATTAGGGGCAAAGCAAGGATGCCCATTATCACCACCATTATTCAATATTTTACTAGAAATGCTAGCTTTAGCAATAATAAAAGAAAAAGAAATTGAAGGAATTAAAGCAGACAATGAAAAAACTAAACTATCACTTTTTGCAAATGATATGTGGTATACTTGGAGAATCCTCAAGAATCAACTAAAAAACTAATTGAAATAATAAATAACTTTAGTATAGTTTCAGGATTCAAAATAAACCCTCATAAATCATCAACATTTCTATATATTACCAACAAAGTTCAGTAGCAAGAGATAGAAGGAAAAATTCCATTTGAAGTAAACTCTAGACAATATAAAATACCTGGGAATCTACTTATAAAGACAAGTACAGGAATTATATGAACACAATTACAAAATATTTTTCACACAATGTCAAATCTAAATAGAAAACATTAAATTGTTCATGGTTAGGTCAAGATAATATAATAAAAAAGACAATTCTATCTAAATTAATTAACTTATTCAGTGTCACACTAATCAAACTACCAAAATATTATTTTATCAAAATACAAAAAATTCTAACAAAATTCATCTGGAAGAACAAAAGGTCAAGAATATAATGAGAATTATTTTTTAATATGAAGGAGGTGACCTTTCATTTACTAGATCTCAAAATGTACTAAAAAAATCCTAATCATCAAAACAGTCTGGTATGGCTAAGAAATAAAATGGAAGATGAATGGAATGTATTAGATATACAATATGCAGGGCTAAATGACATTAGCCACCTAGTGTTTGATAAACCCAAGGACTTCAGTTTTGAGGTTAAGAACTCACTAAAAAAAATGCTTAGAAAACTGAAAACCAGTTTGGCAAAAACTAGGTATAGACTAATATCTCATATTCTTTACCAAGACAAGATAAAAATGGAATATTATTAAGATATAAAGAGTTATTACATAAGAAAATTAGGGAAAGATAGATATATTATACTTGGCAGGTCTATGATCGTACGAACAAAGAAAAAATAGAGAGCATTATAAGATGTAAAATGAATAATTTTAATTATATGAAATTTAAGAGCTTTTGTACAAATAAAATATTGTAACCATGATTAGAAGGGAAATAATGTTATTTGTTGGTGATGGAATAGTATTGTGGTATAATAATGATAAATAAGATGATTCCAAAAAAGTTGGACAAGTCTACATTTCAAAGTGAAATAAGCAGAACAGGGAGAACACTGAACATAGTAATAGCAATATTGTGTAATAGTCAACTGTAAAAGACTTAGCTACTCTCAGAGGCAAAACAATGATTTGGGACAATTTTGAAAAACTTATGTCAAAGAATTCTTTTCATCTCCAGAGAAAGTTCTGTTGGAGTCAGATGTCAATCAAAGCATACTATCTATCACATTGGTTTATTTATGATTTTATTTTGGGGTTTTGTTTTTATATGAGTATTCTCTTACAACAATGGCTATATGGAATTATGTTTTGCATGATAATACATATATAACCCAGATCAAATCGCTTACCTCCAAAAGGGGGGAGGAAACTATTTGGATCTTATAATTTTGGAAAATATATATTGAATATTGTTATTATATATAATTTGGAAAATAAAATATCTTTGAATAAAAAATTTAAAGTATTTAAAAATTTAAAAAACATATGAATAAAAATAAACAAGAAAAATAGCTGTTTAATTTAGTAACTGATGGATCAGTTTGTCCTCTGCCAAAACAGATCAAAGACAATATCATGTATTAGGAAGTGCAAGAGGGACATTCTAGCTTTCTGCCACATGAATGAATGGTGTATAGTAATGTTTATTTTTTGTTTCTTTGTTTTTTATACATTATAATTTTATTTTTTAGAAAAAAAAATTTTTCCACAGTTACATGATTCATGTTCTTACTCTCTATCCTCCCAACACCTCTCCCCCATATCCGACTCACATTTCCACTGGTTTCTTCATGTGTCATCAATCAAGACCTATTTCCATATTATTGATAGTTGTACTAGGGTGGTCATTTAGAGTCTATATCCCCAATCATGCCCACATTAACCCATGTGATCAAGCAGTTGTTTTTCTTCTGTGTTTCCACTCCTGTAGTTCTTCCTCTGAATGTGAGTAGCATTCTTTTCCATATGTCTCTCAGAATTGTCCTGGTCATTGCATTGCTGCTAGTACAGACATCCATTACATTTGATTTTACCACAGTGTATCAGTCTCTGTGTACAATGTTCTCCTGGTTCTACACCTTTCACTCTGCATTGATTCCTGGAGGTCATTCCAGTTCACATGGAATTCCTCCAGTTTATTATTCCTTTGAGCACAATAGTATTCCATCACCAACAGATACCACAATTTGTTCAGCCATTTCCCAATTGACGGACATACCCTCATTTTCCAGTTTTTTGCCAATCAAGAAAGGCTCAAAACAATTTGAAAAAAGAAAATACATGAACTAAAACAAGAAAATAAAGTCCTAAAAGCTAAAATTGACCAGCTCAAAAATGAAGCAAAGAAGGCAAAAGATGATCTACAAAGAAAATCAGGCCAGAAAGAGGATGACCAAAAAGCCAGGGAGGAAATTCAGTCTTTAAAAAATAGAACTCAACAACTGAAAGCAAATGCCTTCAAAGGGCAGCAGGAATATATAAAACAATATGAAAAAAATGAAAAATTTGAGGAGATCATCCTACAGGAAATTATTCAAGAAAACTGACCTGATATTCTTGAACAAGAGGGAAAAGTGAAAACTGAAAGAATCCACAGATCACCTCCTATATTTAATCCACAATAGACAACTTCCAGGAATATTATAGCCAAATTCAAAAACTACCAGACCAAGGAAAAAATATTACAAGCTGCTAAGAAGTCATTCAGATACCAGGGAACCACAGTTAGGATAACACAGGATCTGGCTGCATCTACATTGAAGGACTGGAAGGCATGGAATACAATATTCTGGAAAGCAAGAGAACTGGTTCTACAACCAAGAATCAACTATCCAGCAAAACTGACTATATTTTTGCAAATATAGTATGTCATTCAATAAAATTGAAGACTTTCAAGCATTCATAAAGAAAAAAAAAACTCATCTTAAACAGAGAGTTTGCTGCCCAAACAGAAAACTCAAGAGAATCACCATAAGGTAATTAAGAGAGTGTGCGTGTGTGTGGGGGAATGTTTTCTTTAGGCACCCAATAAGATTTGTATCCATAGAAGAAAAGAAGATATTGGTAAATATTAAAATTTGTTATTATCAACAGGATAACTAGAAGAAGTTTACTTATAGGAAACAGTGACAAACTGTATAAGGTGAAATGTCAAGATATATATGTGTATACACACACACATTACATATATATATATATATATATATATATATATATATATAACTAGAGAGGTAAAAAGGAGATAATACTAAGAAAAATGGGAAAATAGACAAAATTGAGTAAATTTATATTCTGTAAAGAAGTATGTGGGTGAAAAGGGGAGAAGATCAGTACACTGGAAGGGTAAAGAGGTTGGAGAGAGGAAATGCTTAATATTTAAGTGCATTAAAATTAACTTAAAGAGGGAAGAATAATCAGATTCATTTGGGCAGAGAACTGATTTATGTCCTAAAGAGAAGAAGTAATGTTTACTATGAATGTACATAGGAGCCAGGTTGGGAAGATCTTCAAGTACTAAAAAGAGTAGTTTACATATGATTCTAAAGGTTGTAGGGAGCCACTTGAATTATTGACAAGTGAAACTTGTCTTGGGAATCCTGCATTGACTTCTAGGTGGTTAATGGAAAACCAGAGAGAGAGAAATCAATTCATAGGCTGTCTCAAATGTCCAAATGAGAGTAAATAAAGCAAAAATAGACCCTGACCTCAAGGAGCTCACAGTCTAAAGTAAATAGTGAAACGGCCTTGCCATCATGAAGACCTTGTTTCAGATCCCCACTTTGCCATATATTAGCTCTGTGGCCATAGACCTACTACTGAACTCTCAGTGCTTTAGACAACTCTCTAAGATTAAAAATTGCAGAGAAAGTACAAGTCTCATTAGTAAAATTTCTCACCAATAACTGCCTGCAATTATAAAATCACAGATATTACACAAATAAATTATAGCTTAAGAAACCGAGACTCAGAGAGGTTGTCATTTGTCCATAGACACAGAGCCAGTAAGTGTCAGGATTGAACCAAATCATATATTATGCTACATCAAACTTTAAAATAAAATTTGTACCATTGTAGTTCTACCAATAATGTAAAATTAATTTTAAAGAAGAATATGTTTAAACCAATATTTTTCTTCTTCCAACTTCTTAAGTCATTAGCTGTGAACTTTCTTTTATTTGCTATTTTCCCAAATTTTTTTTGCAGTTGTTGTCATTGGAGACTAAGTTATCTGCATGTTTATCTTGCTTTCATTCTAATTTATAATCTCAAAGGAAAGACAGATTTTTCTATGCTCTCTTCTCTAGAAATTGCATACTTAAAAAGGATGATTTGACTCCTTCAAAATAAAGTGATAAAGTAAATCAGCGAACCTTTGTAATATGTATACACACATGTATATATGTATGCATATACATAATAATACTAAAGATAGGAGTGTTTGAAATATTTTCTGGTTTTGCTTAATTCTAATTGAAACAAATTAATCAAATCTATCCAAATTCCTTATATATCTCATATGAGTCTAATTTTTCCTAAGCAGAATAGGTCTTATTCTTAGATCTTGTAGGAATGCTGATGCATGACTTACTATACTCATTTAGATTTTCCTCTTTCCTTATTTGATATTCTGCCATCTTCTTTGATGCATCTCTGTTTCTTTTATTTTGAGATAGCTAGAACTCCTTTGAGAAAGACAAATTCATTGGTATTGACCAGCTCCATTACTTAGAAATATTTCCCAAATGTCCACTTTTCCTTTTTTGTCAATACTTAAATGTGATGCAGTATTTATGGGAGTATTTTATTTTTTTGCCTAGAGAATTTATTCCACTATGCCTCTTTTTCTTTCAGGATTAGACAAGTCCAACCTTTCTTAGCAATTGAAAGCATTATGACTAGATTAATTAGATTTCTCTCACACCCAATAGATTGCATGCTAAAAAAAGATAATCATTTCACTTTTGTTTTTTTTTAGTATTCTATGAATTAAACTTTGGAGGAAAAAACTAATTAAACTTGCATAGATTTCATTTTTACTCTCAGTAAATTTAGTTTCAAAAAGTAGATTTAATGGCTGATTGTTTTTACATTTGAAATTGGATAGTGAGATGTTAGCCTAGGATTCTTCTTTCTTTGCCTGAGTTTTAGGATAGTTATATATAAAGATAATGCCTCTTATGTTCAGAGTACTCCAAAGAGAATTCCAGTGTTTTGCATATATAAAGAACTCAATAAAAATCTACTTAAATTCTGCCAGTCAACACCTTCATAATATAAAAGATTTTCAATTAAGTTTTCATCACCTAATTATCATTTGTTCAGCATTCTTCTATCACAGTGAATAATGGATTTAGATATCACAAAGCTATTATTTAAATATTATATTATCTTTTAGAAGTAATTTATGTGATAACAAACTGATTAAAGTACAAAAAATTAAGTCTGCTGGAAAAATATCTATAATTTTTACTATTGTTGACTGACTCAGGAATTTTTTTTTTACTTTTCAACCAGTTGTTGTTGATACAAACTGGTGAAATTGCTGTAAGAAATATAATAGGACTTCTGCTGTCAACCCATTAACTGCTTGGTGGGATTCTCTTACTAATACTGCATCATTTATGGACTTTTCTTCAAACATGTGTACTAAAGCCTGGAAAATTGAACAACTTTCTAAGACTGAAGATATGTAACGTAGTTTTCAATTCTCTTTGGGTAACACTCTGTTACCTTCAAATGGGAGTCTAATAACAGGTTTTGAAGCAAGGGCCTGGACTCAGAAATGTTTCTGTATATTCTAAAATTCCTAAGACATGGCAAGCCATGGGAAATCTTCTATCATCCTGTGCTCTTTTCTATTAAGACTGTATTTTTCAAACACTGACATATCTGGAATCATATCTTGCCATTTCATCCTGTCTTATCTTGCCCAAGTCAGCACTTAAGAAGCTCAAGAAACATCCTAATATGATATCAGTACAACAATGTTTCACTGCTAAAGAGCAAAGTGGTGAGCCCTAAAACAAAACCAAAAAAAAATCCCTTTATTATCAATTCAGCATTGATTTTACTTCCATGATTCTGTCACCATCCAGAAGGAGAAATAGGGTTAGCCATTGGAAAAATTGTTTCTTTTCAAAGAGTACTATTGTGAGAAATTATACTATGAAAATGACAAAAGCCAGCTGAGCTGTTTAGCAAGATGTCACCTCCCAAATGCATGATATAAACAGCGATCTCAGCAGAGCTCTTCATTTTGACCTTGACATTAAATCAAAGGGGAGTGCACAAAACTCAAAATCATACATTACTCAATTTAAAAGTCATACTGGCAAAATTTTCCACAAATGCCAGATAGAGAACAATCACAGAACCTAGAATTGGGAGATTTTAGATATTATCTAGTATAACCTATACCCAAGCAAGAATCCCTTCAACCATCCCCACCAAGGAAGGGAGAGAAGGCAGAGGACATGGATGACTAGACTTTGCTTGAAATCTAATGTGGAGTATACATTTGCTCCAAAAGCAATCCATCTCACTTTGCGATAGCTGAAATTGTTAGCAAGTTTTCCCTTACGTTGACATAAACCTTTACTTTCACTAAGAAAATGTCAGCTGGTTGGTGCCTCTATGAACTGAACTTACCATTAATACCTACCCAGGGTATAGTATAATAGATTTAGATACAAAAAGGATTTTAGAGGTCACACAGTCTAACCTCCTAATTTTATAGAAATAGAAATTATAGGCAAAAGGGATTAAGTGATTAGTTCAGGGTCACACAGGGAATAAGTAGCAAACCTTGTCTTTGAAATCATGTCCTCTGACACAGAATCTAGTACTCCTGCATAAACAATGATAGTATCAGGGAGCACTGATTGCCTGTATTATTTCATTATCTCTGGCATTTTCCAAATGCTACTCTGTGGCAGATATGAATCCTTCAGTTGACAAAGACTGTGGCAGTGTGAATCATAGACTCTGACATGTATGACCCAAGGAGAAAAGGCTTTCTTAGAGTATGAACCTGGCTACATCTCTTTTGCTTTTATCTTAATCATGCTGGCTACTCATGGAGAGACATTTCACTGGGTTGGCTCAATGGTGATGATTTATTTTACCACAACTCTGAAAGACTATCTCCTAAATTTGTAGAAGGCTTGCAATATGTACTTGGGGAGAGTATTATTTTAAATGTTAAATAAATAATATATTATATATTTTTGTATATAATATATAATATTTTAAATAAATAAATATGTTAAATAAAATGTTTTTATATAAGAAAAAATTGATGTCTCTCAGTGACATGTCTCTCAGTTACATTTAAGAAGGATTCTTAGGCTGTATCATTATTATCACCATCATTACTAATTCTAATAATTCATGTTTTATATTGCTTTAAGATTACAAAACATTTCCCCATAATTCCATTAACAAGAAATAATACATTGTATGCAACACTGATCATTTTTATAAATCCTAGGCTACACACTTTCATATTTCTAATATTAACTGTGCTTCTATTTCAAAGATTTTCCCAGTGTGTAAACTAGCATCCTTTACTCATTAAAACTTCTTCCATAAAATGATTGTTTGTAAGCTACTTTGTTTATTCCTTAGCTATTAAATGATTATTACATCCCATCTACCATATTGGACAGTTGGGAATAATCTATTAATACTGCTTTGGAAAATTCTGCTTGCTTTGAAATTCACACACTTCCAGCAAGTATAATCAAAATAAATTATCCTTGTCAGTTGTCAAAGTACAGTTTTAGATTAGTTTGAAGGATATAATATCTACATTTTTCTCCTACTTTGATAGTAAAAGAACTCTGTATTTAGTTCTGTACAAATCCAGATTTCTACTTTCTACCTATTGGTCTTCCCCTCTGAATGGTGAGTGCTAAATGCTGGAGTACTTCTCTTTAATAACCCTTCAGTTGAACATCCCTCTTCATGGTCATTAAGGGAAAATGACTGAATTAATTCAGGAGCTCACAAGTATTCCTATGAACTGGATTAAAACCACAACACTTGGGTTTCCAAGTCTATTAACAGCTGAAGGCAAAGAAATGCATAAAATAGCCACCATTAAATTTCGATTGCTGAAATAAAGTCCACACAACTGTTGGGTGAGGAAAAGTTGTCAATATTCAGAAATTAAATCTAAGGCAACCCCCCTCCCCAACCTCTTGGGGAAACTATATATCTACTAAGTAGATTCTTCCTTTTTCCATACTGACTTGATCAGATTACCTAGGTTGAAAATGAAAGATAAATTGCATTGGCAAAGACAATTTAAGGGAAAACTATTAGAATCAGAGTTCTAAGGATATGGTTATCTTATTGCCACTAAATATCTAAGGATGTATTTCAGTATCATGCTTCTCACTTCCATACTTCTCATTTTGTTGCCTTGAGTACTCCTTCCACTGGCACTTAGAAATTCCTTTCTGACTTAGCTTTGAGAGTTAGTGTGGCTGAAAAATCCATTAACATATATCCAACTTGGTGATGACAGTATGGCATAGAAGGTAGATATGGAATGAGCCAAAACTGGGTTCAAATTCTCCCTCATACACTTACTAGCTATGTAACACTGGGCAAGTTTTCATTTAATTTCTCAAGGCCATGATTCCATGATCTGTTAATGAGAAGATTGGTAGCACTAGTCCTCTATAAAGTTCCTTTAAAAAAAATAAAGTTCCTTTCATTTGTTAAGTACTCTAGGATATTATTAAATTATTAATCAGCCCTCAGGTGAAAGACTCAGTGAAAGCTTTTCCAAGTTTATAGGACCTGCTTGAGTTTGTATTCTACTAGCTGGATCTTGTATATTATTTTAAAGGCAATGCTAGCACTTTTAAGTTATTAATTGTTACTGTGTAAAGAAATTTTTTTTGTTCCTTTCCTCCACAGGAAGCACACTGTCAAAGTGTAAAGAGAAAAGCTTTGCCAAATTCTCTCTGTCTCTCCAAGGCAAAATTCTCACCCAGATCCAAATTTACACACTCATCTTTCATTTGCCACATATGCCAGCTGGGAAGAAGCCAGGGAAGAGAAATTATTGATAACAGTTGCAAGCCATACCTTCTCCATTCAGGTGCTGTTTAGATACAAGAAAGCAAGAAAAGCATAGATAGATTGATTCTCTGCTGCTTGTACTAACTCTGATCTAACAATTAAGATCAAGAAAATCAAGAAAACAGAAGTTCTCCCCCAGCCAGTGCCACAACATTCACATATGGGTATAACAAATGGAGAAATTTTGAATGCTATTGGTAAGGTCACTTACCTTGGCAGTATTTTTCTAGGGATGTCCACATAAATGATAAAGTTGGTGTATGCATTGCTAGAGCTAGCTTAGTATGTGGGAGAGTGAAAGAAAGTGAGGGAGAGTACAGCTGTCCCTCACTATATATTGATTCTCTTATTGTGGCTTCATTGTATCACAGATTTAAAAAAAATAAAAAAAAATATATATATATATATATATAATTCTCTGTCATGGAGTTTTTGCTATTTTGGGGGGTTTTGTGGATGAATACTGTACTGTACACAATGGAAATATAATACACTCCTACCACTAAAACTATGAAGGTTTAAGAGTGTAGAAAATGTTTAAGGGTATATGAAGTGTTTATAAGAGTGGGAAAAGTCAATAAGAGTGTGGAAAAGGTTTATAGGAGAGTAGGAAGGGTTTATAATGCCTTAAATATATATGTATATAATAAAATAAATATAATGCTGCTACTTCATGGATTTTTTCACCTCTCGTGGGGGTCTCTGGAACGTAACTCCCGCACTAGGTGAGAGATCACTGTATTTAGTAGTCACCAAACTGAAAGTGTACGGAGCCACTGGGCTCCTCTCATTGTTGTAAGCCTGTGAAACCAGGACAGTCTACAAGTATCATGCCAGAAAGCTGAATCGTTTCCACTTGAAATGTCTTAGGAAGATTTTGAAGATCCCCTGCAAGTTAAAATCACTGACAATGAGGTGCTTTCTCCAGCCAAACTCCCAAGCATTCACCGTCTATTGCAGGGAGAGTAACACAGATGGGCCAGCCTTGTTGTTCAAATTTCAAATCCATGTTTGCCTAAAAAAATTTTTACAGAGAATTCAATGAAGAAAAGTATTCACACAGAGGTCAGAAGACATGATACAAATATTCTCAACATCTCTCTGCAGAATTGTGATATTCATTGTGAGGCATGGGAGAAAAATTCTGCAAAGCAGAATTGCAGTTGCTCAAATAATATCTCTTCTACAGATTTAGAGACCTCTCCATCCCAAATATTCACATGTGTTATTTGTTGGCTATGGTAGATTTTTTTCTGCACTCATATTGGTCTAATTAGCCATAATCAGACACACTGCACATTGGTCCCAAAAATAATTATGTCATTTTGGCCCTCATCAAGTATGAAGGATAAAAACTAAGAAGATACCAGGAATAAGATCTAAATTAATTATAATTGTGCACCTACAGAACATAAACAGCACTGTTCAGATTAAAGGCTTAGGCTGTTCTAGTTTTTAAACTGAGTCTCAGTGATGTGTAGCAAAGAAAAGAACCATGATTCCAATCCAGGTCCTATCTCTAGCTCCAAAGTGCTTTCTTCCACATTACTATGATATGTTATCCTTGCTAGATCTCCCATGTTTGAAGCTACCATATGCTCTAATAAGCAAGAATATTCCCTAGCTCTCCAATATTTTTAGGCTTAAATGTCAACTCTAAGTTTTTTTAATTATACTTATGAAAATATTTTTAATAATTAGGAAATTATATTGTAAAATGATATTGATAGATTTGTTGTAGCAATGCTATCAGTTGAATAAAAATTACTCTCGGGGCAGCTGGGTAGCTCAGTGGATTGAGAGCCAGGCCTAGAGACGGGAGGTCCTAGGTTCAAATCCGGCCTCAGACACTTCCCAGCTGTGTGACCCTGGGCAAGTCACTTGACCCCCATTGCCTACCCTTACCACTCTTCCACCTATAAGTCAATAAACAGAAATTAAGGGTTTAAAATTAAAAAAAAATTACTCTCTCAGAGATAACCTTACAATATCTTAGAGATATCCTTAAAATACATAATAATGACTTAAGCTCTGAATTTTGAGAAGAGCCCATGGACAGGTGGCTGGGCAAGTTATTGAAGTGTTAGTGGAAAAGAATGGTTTGATAGCTGGTAACTTTAAAAAAAATCTTAGATTCATCTAGATTCATTGTGGTACCCTCCATCACCTAGCTTTACCAATTTTTCCTTTTTGTCTCTTTTTCCCCCAAAAGAAAATAAATGAGAATCACATTCCTCCTTTTGCATTCTTCCCTTCTTTCTCCATCAAGATTGCTCAGATGATCAAAATTGTTGTTGTTGATTTAAAGCCCAAATGCATCTGTATAAATATGCCTGGAGATGGAGATAGGGATGAAGAAGAGTAGAATTATTTACACTATTCTTCTTGCCATGGATAGGTAATTCCAGAGATGTACAGATGATGCCAAAACAAAAAAAATCTATTCAAAATGCTATGAAATTTAAACACTTTTGCTCAAAAATCTGAATCTGCAAAAATTAATCATCATAGCTTTAATGGCAAAAAAGATCCTAAAGATTATCTGATCCAGCCATCTTTTCATAAATGCATACTCAATAGCTTTTGAAATTCAAGAACATGAGATTCAGCTTGAAATGATATGCAGAAACAGACAAGTAATAACTGATAAAACCAGCTATTTTGACTTCAAATCCAAAGATTTACACTAATCAACCACAGACCCAAGAAGAATAAAAATAGTCCTCTCCTTGAATGTCCCATAGCCATAGAATCATAGCACTTCCTAATTGGAAACCATGTGATCCTACCCTTACCTAAGAGAGAATCTCTTCTCCAATAGACCTAGCAAACAGACACCGATTCTTTGCTGGAAGACCTCTTGTGAAGGGAAATCCACTTTCTTCCACTTCGACATAGTTCTAAAAAAAACCTCTTTTATTCTCCTAGTTTGATAACTCAGTTATGCCTATTTCAGTCTCCAAGAATTCACACACATGTCTTGAGTTCCTCCTAATTTTGTGGTATTTTGATTACATTTATATACAACCTTATATTCAGTAATTTCCCAATGAATGGCCACCCATTTTAGTTTTTCTTGCTCTCCCCCCAAAATTGTGATAAATATGATCATTCACGTATCTGAAAAGATCTTAGAGCAGTTTTAAGCTTTAGTAGTCTAAAAATCCTATGAGTATATACATATAACTTGTCCTGTTTTTTTTGTTTCTTTTTTATCTTAGAATATATGCTTAAGAATGATATTGCTGCTTTAAGGGATACAGAAAAATAGAGAGGGAAAGAGAGTGAGAGATGGAGACAGAGAAACAGAGACAGAGAGCTTAGACTCTTTTCTTTTACAGGACCAAATAATGTTTCCTCAATGCTTAGATTAATTTATAGCTCCATCTATAATGTACATTATGCCTATCTTCTATAGAGCAGAGAAACTAAACTTCTGATTTTATTCACATAGAATACTCTTGGAAACTCCTTATATCAATGCAAGTTGGCACTTTCTTTGAAACTAACAGTATTAGAAAGTTGCATAGTTTTCAAAGAAAGATATCCAAACTATCACCAAGCATATATAAAATAAATCCACATCACTGATAATTACAGATACAAATTAAGACAACTCTGAGGTTCAACTGCAAAGCTACAGATTGGGAAAGATCACATTAAAGAAAAATAACAATTCTTTGATGGCAAGGTAAACCAACTACAATTAGACTTGCATTTAGATCAACTGAAATTTAGGTTTCAGAACTTTTAGTTTTATTTTCCAAACAATCTGCTGTCTAATCAAGTTTCTCTATCGCCAACTTAATTCGATTTCTTGAATCCAACTATAATATTATCAGCATTCTTTTTAAATTTAACTTCCTTAGATGCAACTTTAAGTTCCTCCAATCATGGATCCAGATTCTGTTATCCAGTTTGTAAGGACTGTCTCTCAACTTTGGTGCTACCTAAGAGCTTAATAAAAATGTCAACTCTATTCTTATTCAAGGCACAATAATTTTTTTTTGACATGAGAAAGTCAAGCACAGCTCCCTAAGGCAATCCATAAGAGTAATTTTCCAAGTTGACATTGAATCATTAATGACTATTCTTTTGCTTCAATCATGCAATCTGTTCCTACATAATTATATTATCATCTAACGTATCTCCATCTTTACCAGAACATTGAGGGAGAATTTTCTAAATGCTTTGTTGAAACTTGAAAAAACTTAATCTGTAATATCTTCCTCATCTACCAAGAAAATATATATTTCCAATGAACTAAGTTGTTTAGGATATAACACAAATGAAAATTAAACTAACCAACTTGTCAAATAGATTTTTTTACTGATTTCAGTACATTTTATTCTCTAAATAATGATAAATAATAATAATTTTTATGTAACACTTAGAGGGTTACAGAGTACTTGACATTCATTATCTCAGTTGATCCTTAAAATAGACCTGAGAGATAAGTACTATTATTATCCCCAATTTATACATCAGAAAACTGAAGCTGAGCCTAAGTTCAGGCACATAGCTAGTAAGTTTTTGAGGCAGGATTTGAATGGGATATCCTCCTAACATCTAGTACACTGTCAGCTCGGCCATTTAACTGCTTCATGGAATCTTGATCTATATAAAACCCCAAAACAAGTTTTGAATTTCTAAAAGGATGGTTGACATATGGAAATTATAGAACTACCAAGCATTAAGCCAAGGTGGTCTCCTGATAAGGGTCCTTTATAGCATGAGTTAATCCGTATTAGTTATTATTGGTGGAAAAACAAAATGTATATCATTGAAGAAAAAAATGTTCTCTGGGTACTTAATAATCATTTTCCAAAGTGAAAAAACACAATGATAATTCCCCAAATTCATATTGACAGAGGTTAAATATGGTTCTGAAGATGAAAAATGACCTGAGAAAATAGAACTAGAAAAGAACTGAGAAATAACGGCTACTTTAATTTTATAAAACTTCTTACATTTGAAAGATGGCTCAGAAGAAATAGCACTATTCATTATGCTTCCTTTTGAATAAGAAGAATCTTAAGTGAATCCCTTGCATAGATCACTTTTGCGAAATTGTTATAGACTTAATTGCTAAATGATATATTACTTTAAAATTTTCAAAATATTCTTAAATGTACACAACTGCCATATGAATTTTAGTTTTATTCAACTAAGCTTTTGTATTTATTGTTCACTGAATATACACCTAGTTTTAACTACATATAAAGACAAGATAATAATTCATGAGAGATATTCTAAATAGCAAACAATTAAATTACTAAATATAATAAAAACAAATTCCAAATTAATTGAATTAATAAAGAAGTCTCTAGGCAAAAAAAAGTTCTATTTTGGCTAAAATAATTAACTAAAATTTTGAAATATACCATTTAGTTTATTTTATTGTAAAAATGTTTTAATTTCTTAAGAGTGACAGCTACTAGACTTAGGTAGAGAAAACATGTTCCCATGTTTTTTACAGCAAAATATCTAATGCAAACCATTGGGATGATACCCACTAGGGGGAGCTCTCTCCTTTAGTAGTAAAAAGGGAAAACATTTTTGAATTTTTTTTTTAACATAACCCTTCAAGGGAATTTAAAACTTCAGATTAAAACAAATCAAATGTTATTTTTTACTTTATTTCCTAGCAAAATAATTTTAGCCAAAAAGTATCTCAACTTTAAAACATTATTTAATTAATGCTCTTTGACCAAATCTTAATGATAGTGTAGTATTAATATCATTAAGCAAATTATGTCCTTCTGAAATGCCTAGCATTAATAGGCTATAAATATGACATGGCTTCTATAGTTTAATTTAAGAATTTAATCCTTCAAAATTAAAGCTAAATATGAAAATTATTTACAGAGCAGCAAATTTATCTGCCATTTCAGATACAAAATAATAAATATATATGCTACTAGCTCAATTAGAATATAATTTTTCCTCTTTCTGCTTTTGATACACATTTAAATGATTATTATTACCTATGTAAACTGCTTTCCTAACTTATCAAGAGTAATATTGGGGGGCAGCTGGGTAGCTCAGTGGATTGAGAGCCAGGTCTAGAGACGGGAGGTCCTAGGTTCAAATCTGGCCTCAGACACTTCCCAGCTGTGTGACCCTGGGCAAGTCACTTGACCCCCATTGCCCACCCTTACCACTCTTCCACCTAGGAGCCAATACACAGAAGTTAAGGGTTTAAAAAAAAAGAGTAATATTGGTCTTAAAAGTGATGGTTTCATTATTATCAAGTATTTGAATGTCACGTACTTGTAAACTATTATATGCACGCCTATTTAGAAAGACTTAAAAATTAAATAATATTCCAGCAATTTAGAACATGAATTTTAACAAGAAAAAATCATCCTGACATTCATATATTATTAACTGATTAATAATTAATTAGTTACCATGGTTTATTTAAAATAGAAATTTAATTATATTTTAATAAATTCATATAGATAGGATTTTCTATGGAAAGCAATAATCTAAGACAAATATGAAGTTTGTATAATTATCTCAAAATATTGAGAGGGTTTTAAATGGAATGTCTAAGTTGTTCAAAAATATATTATGAAGACTTTGCCAATTAAAAATTTGTATAGATTTAATTTATGTGGGTTTTTCCTTCAATACTTACTTTATTTTTTACATGTTGACATAATTTTTAACAATCATTTTCTAACATTTTTCAATTCATATTCTCTTCCTCTCTTGTACCCCAACCTAACCAAGGCAGATAATATATGTTGCAAATGTGTTATCATGCAATATGTATTTCCATGTTCATCATGTTGTGAAAGAAGATCCATACTGCTTACTAGTAATGAAAATTCATGGAGAAAATAAAGAATGGTGTGCTTAAGTCTGCATTCAGACTCCATCATTTCTTGCTATGACTATAGTCTTTTTCAACATGAGTACCTCTGGGGTCCTTAATCCTTGCATTGCTCATAATAATTCATTCAGAGTTGATCTTCAAATATTATTGCTATTACTCTCTACAACTCACTTCACTTTGCATCATTTCATATATATCTGACCATTTTTTTGTGATTATCTTGTTTCTCATTTCTAGTGGTACCATAGTGTTCCATATCACTCATATACTACCACTTAGTCAACCATTCCCCAGCTGATGTAAAACCTTTAGTTTCTAGTTCTTTGCAACCACAAAATGAACAGCTACTAACATTTTTGTACAAATAGGTCCTTTTCTCCATCTTTCATCTCATTGCAATATAGACCTAGTAACGATACTGCTGGGTCTAAATTTCTGTTTGTTTTTCTATCCTGTTTTGGAGCTTTTCCAGGATTTCATTATGGTATTGATATGCTTTCACATTTTCCTCTGAGGCTTTGAAGTTTTAATTTTTGTACTGCTGTCCTCTTCTGAACTTATATTTTGGTCATGTCTCTCGTTGAGATATTTTTCCAAGGTCAGGCTTTTCCCTCTATCTTTCAGTCATGTTGCAGAGGAGTTCTTCCTTTTTAAGCTATTACTTTCATTTATTTTTTCTCATTTTTCTTCAATCTATCTTATTTGATTCATGAATTCCTTTTTGAGTTGTTCAAGAGGTTGAAAACAATTCCCATTTTTTAAAAATGTTTTTCTTGTGGTTCTTTGGACCTCACCATCCTCTGTTCTTTCTGTCCTTTGCTCTTTGTCCCCAAAGAAATCTTGGAGGGTTAAGTGTTTTGTTTCATTTTGTTTTGTTGTTGTTTGCTCATTTTTCCAGCTTGGGAATTCTGAAAGCTGCTAGCTGAGTCTGTTTCCTCTGCTGCTGGCTTGCAAGGATCAGCACTGTGAGCCATTTTTCCCTGGGGCTAGGTTATTACTACAGTGGTACAAGTTTGAAAGTGCCCACCCAGCACTATGGATTTCTGGACCTCACTGAGGGCTAATGCCAGGGCATGAGACTTCAAGGGGTGTGTCTGAGGTGTTCTTTTTTGGTATAGCCCCTATCTTACCACCCCAAAGTCAGTCTATGCCCAGTCTTGGAACCTGACACAATAGATGGTTGGCCAACACTCCTCTGTGTGCAGTTTTTCTTCAAGTCTCCCCTTAAACCATGAAAATCAGCTCTCTCTACCTAACCCTCAAGTGGCATTCAGTGGGAGAGCCCCCTCATTCCACCCTGCTGTTTGTCTGTCATTTTGAGATATTCAAAATATGAATATTAAATTCAAAGAAATACATAATTTGAAAACTCTTTAGAAGCTTTTAAGTTAGATAAATTAAATTATGCAGAGATTAAATTACTTGCCTTTGATCATACAACTTATTGTTGCTTTCTGTTTTTTAAATTATTTAAATTATTTTTTAAATTTACATAATAGTTCACTTTTCAATAATTGCTTTCTGACATTTTGTGAACCATGTTCTCTCCCTCCTCCCAATGGCAGATGATATATGTTGTACATGTGTCATTATATAATACATATTTCCATGTTTATCATGTTGTAAAAGAAGCAACATCACTCTCTTACATGAGAGAAAAATTCATGAAGGAAATAACTGAAAATGGTATGCTTTAACCAGCATTTATACTCCATCATTTCCTTCTATGGCAATGAATAGCCTTTTTCATCAGGGATCCCTTGGGGTTGTCCTGGATCCTTGCATTATGGATAAAAAAGTTAGGTCATTCACAGTTGATCCATGTACATTATTGCTGTTATTGTGCACAGCATTCTCCTGGTTCTCCTCACTTCACTTTGCATCATTTCATTTGGTCTTTGCAGGAGGTTTTTGGGATTGCCTTCATCATTTCTTAATGTGCAAATGTATTCCATTACATTCATTCCCCAATTGACGAACAAAATTTCAGTTTCCAATTCCTTGCCACTAAAAAAATTGTTATATTTTTTTTTCCAAGTAGGTCCTTTCCCCCTATTTTTAATCCCTTTGGCATACAGATCTAGTAATGCTATTTCTTGGTCAAAGGGTATATACAGTTTCATGGCCCTCTGGGTATCATTCCAAATTGCTTTCCAGAATGGTTTAGTGCTTTGTTAGAAAATATATACCAATGTGTATTTAGGAGTGATTGTGTATATCCTAGAATCAAAGAGAGAAAAAATTTGACAGATAGAAAGAGAAATCTTCAAATAGGATATAAAAGTTAAATATCTTAAATGTATCTTTTATTCTTTTGTCTTTTGTCCATTTTATTAACACAGAAATCAAAGGCTGTTTATATTGGAAAATATTGATGCTTAAATAAGATTGTTATCAATATACAGTTAAGAAATACATATTATGCCACTTGGAAAATGTTAGTCTGACATATTAAAGTATTTGAAACATTTTACATTCATTCAAAGAAAAAAATTGGCATCATTCATCCCACAAGCAAATCCCTAATCTCTTGCATAAACATCATCCATTCTCTTCTGTCATACTTAAATGTGACATCCAAATCTTAGATAACATTTTACTAAATTTACTTTTGTTTCCTTGTACATGGATACTTATTTTGATAAAACATTAGAAGATAAGCCAAGTAACTTAATAAATAGACTTTTGGTACTATCAAAGACTCAAAAATACCCAAGGCATTTGTGTTTTTATTAATCCCACTTGATCCTATGAAGGCATTTTGGGAGAGATATTGTTGAATTTTTGTGCCAATCATTTGGAGGCCATTTTTCATATCTTGAAGTGGGCCTGAAAGGAAATACAGTGTAGATAATCTACCATCTTTTCCATTTTATATAGTAATCAAATGGATACAAATAATACTGAAGCAAGATGTGAATGTCACTGAGGATAGCAAACAAAATAACAGCAAGTAAATATTTTAAAGGCAGATTCATAGCTTCATTATTCTTGCAGCGCCTTGCAGAATTTACATTATCTATCTAGTGGACAAATGTAGATACATTATGTAAGAGAATTATTTAGAAAGGTTTATTTCTCTCCCTCAAGAACAGTGAGAAGGGGCTAGAGTGGAGAATTATAAATCCAGAGATTAATGGCATATTCTCCTTATCATGCCCTCATTCTGATACATGAGGTATCCTCTTTTAAAGTATTTGTAATGTCTTAGATGTAGAACTAGAAGGGACTTAGAGGTCATTGAATCCAAACCCTTTATTTTAGAAATGAAAGAGCCACCCAGGGGGCAGCTGGGTAGCTCAGTGGATTGAAAGCCAGGCCTAGAGACAGGAGGTCCTAGGTTCAAATCCGGCCTCAGACACTTCCCAGCTGTGTGACCCTGGGCAAGTCACTTGACCCCCATTGCCTACCCTTACCAATCTTCCACCTATAAAGTCAATACATAGAAGTTAAGGGTTTAAAATTTAAAAAAAAAGAAAGAAATGAAAGAACTGAGGCTCAGAGAAATTGTTAAGTGATTGGACAGAAGTGGAATTTGATACTTCATATTCTATACTCTACCCTCTATAATACCCTTCCTCTCTATTTAATTATTAGGTTGTTTTTTATTTGTATCTATTAATTCTTTTTACCCATTTTGCAGAGGTCCAGTTTAGAAGCACATTAATTATTCAGATTAGTTAGCTAATCCCTTGATGATGATGATGTTGGAAGTGGCTAATGAAGGTACAATATGCCCAATATGGAAATGAATTTCAAGGTAAATGACTGAAGAGTGACATTGGGAAGTTTAAGGAAGGACAGTTCAATGAATACAACTGGGTATAGGAAGATTACTAAGTCCAATAAAACTGAGGAAAAGATGATAAGAAGGCAGTTAGGCTCAAGCGATGTGGAGCAGGCTGTATTAAGTAAGAATGCAGAAAAGTACCTGGGAATCTTCAGCTTTGCAGATCATTTGGGGGGAAAGGTAAGAACTATTTTAGTGATAACAATGAAATTTATATTCAAGTATGTGCAAAGTTAAAAAATGCCAGGAATAGAGCTAGAGGAAGGATGTGAACAAATGTGTTTATATACTGGCACCAATAACCAATTTAAAGGTGATTGTACAATTGTAAAAATTTAGAAGGTTGAAGATGGAGGTTGAAAGAGCTTAGACTTGAGGGCACTCATTCCCATTTTACAAAGAGCCAAAGATGAATAAGAATGAAATACAGTGATAAATGTCGCTATTTTATAGAGTTTTTGTTTAAAAAATATTTCTCTGAGGCATCATGCAGTTGCAGGTGCTGTGGAAAGTGATTTTTATTAGCCATAGCTACTATGACCATAATTCCCAGATTTTCTGGGGGCAGTCTCTTTTGAGAAAGGAAATTAGATTATTCTAAGTTTTTGGCAAACATGTATTCTTTGTCAGACCATGTGTCCTAATTTTTATTGCAGAAAATATTGTTACTATAGCCATGAAATTCACTTCTGGAAAGTTCATAGGGGATAAGAATCGCAACTTTAAAAATGTTTAAACCTGGGGCAGCTGAGTAGCTCAGTGGATTGAGAGTCAGGCCTAGAGACGGGAGGTCCTAGGTTCAAATCTGGCCTCAGACATTCCCAGCTATGTGACCCTGGGCAAGTCACTTGACCCCCATTGCCCAACTTTACCACTCTTCCACCTATGAGTCAATACACAGAAGTTAAGGGTTTAAAAAAATGTTTAAACCAGAAACAGGGAATTATCTCCCCATTTCTGCTTCCCTCCAGCACTGTTAAAAAGAGAGTGGAATTTGGGGACCCTCTGAGTAGGAAACTATCATGCCTTTGTAATGTTCAGAAGGAAGGATTGTCTCCATTTCATTATAGGACCAAGGAACTGGATATATTTGGCATAGAAAAGAATTGGAATATAGAACAAAGGTGGGAAGGCAAGGAAGATAGATATAAAATTTTAAATACTTTAAACAGTTGTCATGTAGAGGAGTATCAGTAATGATGGTTGGCACTAGAGATCAAAACCAGTAGCAATATGAAGAAGATATGAAAAAAAGCAAATTTAAGCTTGATTTCATGAAAAACATCTTAACTTTCGGAGCTGTCAAGAAGTGAAATGGACTGGATAAAGAGGTGGAGGGTTCCTCATATTTGGAGGTGTTCAAGCAGAGATGGCATCATGATTTATCAAGTATAGTGGGGCATTCCTTTCATATATGTCTTGGAATACAAGGTCACTAAGCTCCCTTCCAACCCTCAGATTGTGTGACTGTAATTTATCAAAGTGTCAGTGTTGTATTAAAATACCAGAGAATTTATTATCCTCTTAAAGTTTAACTTTAAAAAATGTAATAACCACTCAAATGGAATTCTTATGGGATTATAGGTAGTTTCTTGTAATACACTCTTTTTTTGAATCAAATGGATATTAGATTCTCAGCACATGTTTCTCATAGCTAACAAAAGAAAATACCCAACTAAATATTGCTACTGGAAATAAGCTACTTTTAGTAGATACAACTGAAGCACTTACTCAATTTCATATTAATAATAGATCTTGTTATATCATTACCAGTGTATATTTAACTTTGATAGGTTGGCACTCAAAAAGCTATTTATTTCCTTTTGGTCATTTAGATTGTCCTCTGCTTAAGTTCTCCCTGATGTCTCATTTTGGCAGGGTGATGACTTCTTCATCAAACTCTAAGCCAGAGGAGGGCAAGAGTGGAGAGATTTTTCCAAGTTGAAAAGGCTTTTTCCCCAGATTTTCATGCTGCTGCTTTTGGACCTACTCCTATCTTGCTGACTTCTCTTCAAATTCTCTGTTTACTCATCATTCATGACTCATGCCCTAAGTGCAGGTGTACCCCAAAGCTCTGTCCCTGGCACTTTTTCTGTATTCTTTCTCCCATGATGTCCTCATCAGCTCACCTACGGATAATATCTTTATGTAAATGACTTACACATGGTTAGGCATAGCCTGTGGCTCTCTCTAGAGTTTCAGTTGTGTATCACCAATTGCCCATCTGATATTTCTAATCAAATGTCCAATATTATCCACTCAACTTGAAACCAGTTTCTTTTTATAATTTCTCTATTTCTATTGAGGATATAATTGCAACACACTTCTCTGTCTCCGTCTCTGTCTCCATCTCTGTCTTTGTCTCTCCTCCCCCTTCCTCTTCTCTACTCCTTTCTCTTTCTCTCTCTGCCCTCTCTCCCTCCCTCTCCGACCCCTCCTCCTCTTCCTCTTCATGTTCTGCTATTCCCATACACAAGCAATTGACAAAATTTGTTGTTTCTTCTTTCACAATATTCTCACATATATCCCTTTCTTTACAGAGCTACTACTCTGCTCTAAGCCCTCTTCATCGCTCACGTGGGCTATTTTACTTCTCCACAGCAACCAAAGAAATTTTCCTAAAGCAAAGATCTGACCATGTCACCTAATCCTACTCACCCCCCTACTCAAAAACTCCACTGTCTTCAATTACCTTTAGGATCATATACAAACTCCACGGACGTTTAAAGCTTTTCACAACCTGGCCAAATCGTACTTTTAGAATTTTATTACAGGTTTCTCTTAATTAACAAAAACAATAGTCACTAATACTACTGGTGCTGCCACCACCACCAGCACCACTACCACTACCACTACCGTTACTACTACTACCACCTATATGACATTGGGCAAGTCACTTAACCATTGTGCCTCAGTTTCCCCTCCTATACAGTGGAAAAACAATAATAGCCACCTCATGAGGATGTTGTGAGGATCAAAGGAGATAACATTTGTAAACTTAGTGTATGGCACATATGTCTCACATAAATGCTAGCTAGTAATAATGATATTGATATTACTAATGCTAATAATAACCAGCTTTATTATAATAAAATACCATGGAATACAGTACCATATAATATTAATGTAACAAATTATAACTATTATTAAATATGAATACTATCTTTAGCATTCATATTTAATGATACAGTTAATTTATATTCATGCTATTTATATTGTATAATGCTATTATTAATGATAACCTCTCACAAAAGCTAGCTTTTCTAAACACTCAGATTTACAAAACACTTTACACATTTTAACTCATATGATCCTCACAACAACCCTGTAAGGAAGGTGAAATTATTATCCTTACTTAACAGATGAGGGCAGCTAAGGGGCAGTGATTAGAGCAAAAGACCTGGAGTCAAGAAGACTCATCTCTCAGAGCTGAAATCTGGCCTCAGACATTTACTAGCTGTGCAAATCTGGGCAAATCACTTTAGCCTGTTTGCCTCAGTTTCCTCATCTATAAGATGAACTAGAGAAGGAAATGGAAGACCACTATAGTATCTTTGCCAAGAAAACCCCAAATGGGCTCATGAAGAGTTAGACAGGATTGAAAAAATGGCTGAACAAAGGAGGAAACTGGAGCACCAAGAGATGAAGTGACTTGCCCAGTTTCAGATTCCTTGTATCTGAGGCAAGACTGGAATCCAGGTATTCTTGATTGCAAATCCCATATTCTATCCACTATGCCACCTAGCTGGCAGAAAACACTTCTTAGCAAGCTGAATTGACTTTCTTGATATTCCTCTCATGCCATATTCTCAGCTCTGTTATTTTTGGTACCTTTGTCCAGACTATGTAGCTATGTCTTGCATACATTCCCTCATCTCCCCTTCTTAAAATCCTTGCTTTCCTTCAAGACACAATGCAAAGATTATCTTTGATTGAGGCCTGTCCTGCTCCCTCCCTGCTGCTAAGTCCTTTCCCAGAAAGGTAAATGTCTGTTTTGGACAAATTTATATAGGTATATTGACTCTTCTGTCATGGTAGAAGCCCCACTGGGGAGGGCCTGCATCATTTTATCTTTGTACCCCTAGTTCCCACCAGAGTGTAGGGTGCATAGTAAATGAATAATGAAACCTTGTTGATTGACTGCTTGCTACATGCTCAAATACAAAGTGTCTTGCTTTTTTTTATGGAACCTCTTCATTAAAGATGGAGAAGTTCATTATCAAAATTCTGGTCACTTTGTAATTTTTTGGTTTTCTTTGCTTCAGAATACTACAGACAATTGTGGCAAAGAATTTAGAGAATGACAAAATAACATAGTTCTTAAAACCTATAATCTTTAATTTAGCTTCTGGCAGTTAATATAAAATCATTATCAACAATTAATAAGTTGGCACTACCAGTTTATTTAAATTATATTCATCATGGCCCATTCACCAGAAATAAAAGCAGAAGATAGAAAGAAATCCCAGATGAATGAAGGACAGATTGTGTTGCAAAACTGCCAATATCACCCTTTGCTCATGGTGGCTAGGTTGGGCACCATTGCTCTCTGCCAGGCATCTCCACTGCTGCTCTCTACTGCCATATTCAGTCATCAGCTATTAGGTGGCTTATTTACTAGAATTGTACTCTGTTACTACCAGCTGGAAAACAGCTTCTTTCTCAAAGGGGAATGGATGTGCCAGCTTGTTAACCTCCTTCATGAAGCGGCTCTCAGGCAGCTATATCTAGCCTGGTAATTGGAGAAACTTTTGGGCATTTCATATCTTTTTTCTTTTAAATCTGCTTTTCTCTTGCTGTCACTTGGACCTTCTCCTAGGGACAAAAAAATCATAGATAAAGATTAGATTAAAGATCAACTAGTTCGACTCCATTATTTATAGCTGCAGAAACTGAGGCCCAACTAGAAAGTTAAGTGACTTGTCCGGGATACATAAATAGTAATTGGTCAAGCCACAGTTTGGATCCAGAGTCTCTGACTCCAAGTTTAGACTGTGGTTTATGGTCCAGAAAATCATATTAAATTTAAGTCCCCTTTATATCATCATAAAGATACCACTTAGTAAAACTGTATAGGAATTATGAAAGAGGTATGTAAGGCGATTCTCTTTGACTTCCATAATGCATTCAGTTGGGATATAAATCAACTCAGGAGCAAAAGTTGTCTTACTTCTCCCCAACAACAGAATCATTGTACTCCCTTTATAAGTCAATTTATGCTTTGATGCCTTGTGGCTTTGTGAAGTAGAAAGAACACTAGCTTTATAGTCAGAGATCGTGAGTTCAAATTCTGTTTCTACCACTACCTGTGTGATCTTGGAAAATTTGATTAATTTGTCTGGGTCTCAATTTTGACATTTATAAAATGAGGGAATTACATTTGATAGCTTATAATGTTATTTCCAACTTTAAATCTACAACGTGAATGTCTAATTAAGCACAAAAGACACAGAAAACTATGTTAGAAGATATGGCATAGTCAAGAAATGAAGAACACTACACTTTTTTATTTTTTTAGATCACTACACTTTAATTATTTTAAATTTAAATTTTAAAAATGTGTTTTAATTGGATTCAACTAAACAAGTATTTTAGTGTCTATTATGTGCCAGGCACTAAATCAGGAACTGATGAAATGAACATTAAAAAAATATCCTGTCCTCAAGAAGATGTTATTATACTGATGGGAACTCCAAAAAAGGATAAATTCAAAATACGTACTAAATAAATATATTTTCAAGGAGAAAGTCCTAACAATTGGATGAAACAGGAAATATCATGATGATGGGGGTAATATATAGCAGAGCCTTAAAGGCAGTAAGAAAGGGGGTGTACTTGAGCTAGCTCAAATTCAAGAGAGTCTATTTTTACATTTTCAAAGTGAATACTGATATTTCTTGATAAATGGGAATTTGGGGATTTGGGAAGAAGGAAATGAACGAGAGTGGAAATACAGAGTGGATGGAATAAAGAGAATCAGGAAGGGCAGGGGAAGCTCTCAGAATCTTGGGTTAGAATTTTGAAGGAGATAACTGCCATTGGGGAGCTGGGTTTGGACCCTGGAGAAGTTCACACCTCCTAAACTTTCTCTTTCCTACTACTGATCTACAGTCAGTTTCTGTGCTTATTCAACCAATTCCTGTTATGCATGTTTGGTCCCATAATCTGTAGAAGTCTCAAGCAGGAATTACCAGAGACAGTGACCTGAACTTCTCAGTTGCCTTTGGTGGGCTTAGCCTTTCTTAGGTGACTAGGTCATTCTTGACATCTGATCCTGACTCCTCATCAAATCTGTGACTTTCATGAGAGATTATACTTAATGTGGATTTAGCCTAGGAAAGCTAGATTAGATGGAGAAACTTGAGACAGAGAGAATTAGTATAGCCTCAGTTTTGCTGAGGATGGAAGTGACTCATTGCTGAGTCAGATGGTGGGGAAAGGTAGAATTTATTAAGAGTAGGGAAACCTCAGCCCACATACCTTATCTTACCCTATCCTAATTTATACATTTCAATAAACCTGTTACCTTTTATTTGAAGTCAGAGTGGTTGTCAACTGGCCTAAATCAGAGACTAGGCATCTTGGTCACTGAGCCTCAAGAGATCATTGGCCTAGACTGGGTTAAGTAAAATCCCAGTCACCCATCTTTATTTATCATCTTTCATTCTAAAGATGACTAGGTAGTACATCTACAACTGGTATATGGCAGACCTGCAGTCCAAAAGACTCTTCCTCCCGTGTTCAAATCTGGCCTCAGACACATACTAGCTATTGTGAACCTAGGAAAGTCACAGCTCTATTTGATTCAGTTTAGTGTGTACATATATATATATATATATATATACATATATATATATATATATATATATATATATATTGTGCTGGAGAGAATGAAATGGCAAACAACTCATTATCTTTCCCAAGAAAATCCAAAAATAGGTCACAAAAAGTTGGATACAACTGAAAAATGACTAAATCACCACTGATAACTCAAAAGTTGCAGGTACTAATCAGGGTTTCATTAATTTGTTTGTTTTTAGACTTAAGAAAGTGATGGAGAAAATGCTAATAATGAAGTTTAAGTTTAAAATTATATACCGCATACTCTTTTTTTTTTTCAAAGAGCTGGTTGTTTGACATTTATCAGCGCACCCCTGGAGTAAGAAATTCATAGAACTGGAAAATAGAAAAAGGAATATTCCAGGTATAAAAAGAGTGGCTATAAAAAGCACATACTTTTGAGTAAGAATTATTTCACTGTTTGTACTTGTATCCCCAGGGCTTAATACATTGCCTAACACATAGTAGGTGTTTCATAAATGTTTGTTGATTATTGATGACATGTTAATCTTTACTTTGTTTTGGTACGTTATATTTTTATTTCACATTTCACTCTACAAAGGGAATCATACTCATACTTTATACTTCAGTGCCATGTGCTTTTTGATGAAACATAATCATGTCTGTTCTCCCTCGTGATCTTTACAAGATCCAAAGAAAAAAGTCAGTATTCAGTCAGATGAAGAAATTGAAGGTGAGAGGTTAAACCCAATGCCACACATATCCAATTGTTATTATTACCAAAATTTATTAAGAGACCATTTGCAGTTACCTCTGCTTCCTCTAGATAATGTTACTTCCCTGCATTTGGGAAAAGACAATCCAGTGATTTCAGGCCACTGATGAAGGGATACACTGTGTGATTGTAACCTCACTCTTTTTAATTTCTGCTGCTTTCAAAGAAAGAAGGAAATTTTACTAAGTATTGGCAATGATCTCATTATTGTAAAAGTTAATTATAGAATATTGGTTAGGGTCGACATCTCTATAACATTTTAATAATCACTTGTCATAAGTTAATATTTTCTTATCATATATTTCATTAATTTCCTTATTAAACACTATATATAGTGTGTAATTCTAAAATTCACTGTTATGTACTGTTACATGACATGCTGCAATTATTTCAATAACTTTCCCTTCTAGTCTTCAGAAATAAAATGGAAATATAAAGGTCACCTCATTTTAAAGGTAAAACTTTAGCAGAACTCTGCTCAGATCAGAGAGTTAGGTGTTTTAATTAGAGATATTTCAAAGACAGAGCCTAACCAAAATTGGCTGTAATTTCACCAGGTACTTAACCTCTAGAAGGCTCCATTTCCTCTACTAAATAGTAGGCCAAGGGCAGAGACTCTGCATTATTTTTCTTTTTATCTCCCATGGATGTGTGGTCTATTAGTAATCACTTGTAAAATCTATAAAGTGAGAATGGGAATTTTTATATCATTTATCTTTAGAGATCAAATGAGATAATGTACATAGTTTTATAACTATGAAGCAAATTATAAAATTAATTTGCTAAATTACAAATGTGAGTCTGCCTGTCTGTCTTTCTCTTTTTCTCAGTCTTCTTCATCTCTCCCTCTTTATTTTTTTTAAATCCTTATATTTTGTCCTAGAATCGATACTGAGTATTGGTTCCAAGGCAGAAGATTGGTAAGAGCTAAGCAATGCGGTTTAAGTGACTTACCCAGGTGGCATAGCTGGGAAGTATCTGAGGCCAAATTTGAACCTAGGACCTACCATCTCTAGGCCTGGTCACCCAGCTACCCCCTTTCCTTCTTTATGGTACAAGATTGTTATGATGGATAAGAGAAGACCAACATTTCCACAATAGTGTAGCTACTTTTCATAAGTTTACATGTTGTCTATATCCCTGCCCTCTCACCTGTGGCCTCTACTCTGATCAAATTTTTCAGCAGCGATAATGTTCCCCTGAAGTGGCTGTACTCACATCAGGCAGGGGTGGGAAAAGATGGCCAAGAGATAGTAGAATCAAGAATGGGGGGGAATAAAAACCTCAGAGGCTGAGAAAGATACTATGACTTACCAAAGGATATACATTTAATAAGAAACACAGACAGAAATCATACCCACAGTCAGTCTTTTGACTCCAGGTGTGTCATTTTTTATTCTATTCATTACACACACATATATATATATATATGGAGAGAGAGAATATACATATATAAATATGTATATACATATACCTATATAAAAATATTTAAATTTCTTATTATGTCCCCAGTCACCGAATTAGGTGCTAAGACTACAAAGACAAAAATAAATCGGTTCCAGCCCTCGAACAATTTCTATACTCCAGTGGAGATTTAACACAATTTTAGCTAAGTGGATGGGAGATAGACACAGAATAAATTAACTAGGCAGAGGAAGAAGTAGTAGCATCAAGATTGATCCAGAAAGGCCTCTTACAGGTGGGAGACTGAGGTAATGCTTAGAAAAAGGAAAGGATTTCAAGACATAAAAGTAAAAAGGAGAAAATGGAGAAAGGACCTGGAAGAGGACATCCTATGTAAAGGCACACAGGAGTGGAGAGACAGAATACTAAGGACTGAAGAAAAGCAATTAGGTTAGTTTGGATAGTCTAGGGTAGTAAGGAAGAATAACATCATGTCAGTTTAAAATGTAAAGCTAATTGGATTTTGAAGAGCTTAATATACCCAATGAAAGGGTTAGTGTTTTACTCAGGAAGCCACTGAAGTTTCTTAACAAGAGACCCATGCTTTAGGAATGTCTCTTTTGGAGCTCTGTGGAATATGGATTAGAAAGAGGAGAAACTGAATGCAGAGACCAATGAAGAGGCCACAGTCCAGGTAACTGGTGAGGGAGGCAGTGAGTTCTAATAGAAAAGGTAATGTATTTGTAGTCCGGAGAGCCAGACCTGGGTTCAAATCCCATTTGTGCCACTTTACTACCATAAAACCTTGGGCAAGACCCTTAACTTCTTAGATTTCAATTTGTTTCTAAAATGAAGTAGTCAGACTAGGTGACCTGTAAGGTCTCTTGCAGCAATAAATCTCTGATTTCTAATCATCTGACCCAAATTATTTTGATAGCTTATGTGAATTCGAGAAAAGAGGACAGAAGAAGAAGTGTGATGAAGGTAGACTAGATTGGGTTATGTTACATTGCCCCTGAGGTGATACAACAAAGGTTTTCATTTGGGCTTTGCCTAGGGATCTAGGGTGGAAATTCTACATTAAATATTCAGAAATAGTCACAGGACCCATAAAAATGAAGGAACAACTTCATAAGTTACAAAGTTAAGTATCATTCAGAAGAATGAAGTAACATAACAGCTGTTAGGGAGAAGAAGAGGGAGGATTCAAGCTTAAACCTAGGTCTTCCCAAATGGGGTCAGTGTTCCCAAACCCCAGCCCTGCTCCCAGAAGCATTACTTACTGGCTCTGAGACATTCACCTCTCAGGGACTAATTCAGCAGCTGTCAAACAAGGCTCCTCAGAATGATGGGGTTTCAGAGCTGAGGTGGACCACACACTTACTCCCATCTCCTCCTATTGAAGAGAATAAAATGAAGAGAAGCAAAGTGACTTGCTCTAATTCACACAGCTACTTCATGACAAAATTGGGATTAGGAACAAGGTCTGTTTACTACAGTTGCCAGTCAATAACTCACACAAAGAGCATTTAAAATGTATTTACTAAGTGACAGGTTTCAAGGGATTTAAGGAAAGGTAAAGCCCTGCTCTCTAGGAACTCATATTCTAGTGAGGGAAACCATAAGCAACCAACTGTGTACCCATAAGCTATATACATCCTAAATGAAAGGTAATCTCAGAGGGGAAACACCAACATCTTGGGAGGATAATTGGGGAAAGCATCCTGATAAAGGTATAATTTAAGCTAAATATTGAAAGAAGAGAAGAAAAGGAAGTAAGGGGGAGCACGAGGTACTTACACAGGGCATAAAGAACAGAGAGGTATGGAAAATAGAGAAAATATACATTTGTTATGCAAACCATAAATGGTCATTATATCATAGGGCATAATTTCCCACATTTGCCATTGTAAAAAATTAGTTCATCATGTTAGTTCTTTTGACTCCTAATTCAATGTTTTTTCCACTTTTGATCAGGCGGTTTCTAAGATTCCTTTCCTGAGCAGCATTCTATAATGCCATAACTGGATGTGATTTTAGTGCTGAAACAAGCAATCAGGTGATACAGAGCAGTTATTCTAGAGACAGACTTGAGTTCAAATCCAAACTCAAATGCTTTCTGGCTGCATTATCCTGGGCAATTTATTCAACCTTTGTCTGCCTCAGTTTCTTCAATGGTAAAAAAGCAACAATAATAGCACTCAACTCACAGGATCATTGTGACAATCACATGAAATCATATTTGTAAAGCCCTTAAAACAGTGCCTGGCATATAGTACATATTTAATAAATGCATTTTCCTCAATTTTATCTGACATGAAAGTATTACTGTCAGCAAGGTAATTTAAGAGCTACTGGAATCCTTCCCAATTAAAGCTGCCTCTTTCTCATAATTCTCAATATAGACCAAAATTTTAGAATAAAGTAGAAGATGTAACTGAAAAATATAAGTTTTTAAAGATGCTAACACTTGAAATCAGTATCAGCTTTTACTTTTTTATATCAAATCAACCTGAATACTCTAAGGGAATATAGCACAGCAATGTACATTTTGGTTGGGGAGAGTAGGATTGAATGGAAGGGGGAAAACATGGAAAGAAGGGAAACGAACAGGGAGTCTATCTAGTTGTCGTGGGACACAACAAAAGGGAGGTTACGGAACTAAAATTTGGAGGTAGAAAGGGACTTCAGTAATCTTGTTCAGCTTCTCTATTTCACAGATGAGGAGGAAGAGGCCACAAAAGTTAAATAATTTGAACCAGGTCACAGAAAAAGATTTATTAGAAGAGCCAAGATTAAAATCTAAGTGTCACATCTTTGTGTTGTGTATTTTCAGCTATATCATAGCAGATAGTGGGACTTTGGGGAAGAGCAACAGAATAACAGAGAGAGCAGAAAAAGGGAAAAGGAACATATCTATTCCATAGATATCATTAATTGTCAGGCTTCCTCCCAGACCCACCTTCAGGTGCTGAACGATAGTTATGGTAGCTAGGAAATAGTTTCCTGTAGATTTAGAATAAGGAAAGCAAACCTATTAGAGCTTAGTGATGGAACATGTCAACACAACTAAGGATTTCAAGCTTAGCACTCTCTAAGAGATAGAAGGGAAGAGAAAAATACCAGGACTCTAAATTCAGGCTATTGCTAAGTCAGAGGATAAGCCTATGTAATCAAAGTCAGGAAACATTAAGCAAAGGATATAGTAGGTATTGTAATTTTGAACTATAGGATGACACATTGAAACCATCGCCCTTTTATGAGATGAAATAGGGGTCCTTTATAATTACATTCTGTGTTTCACTTTCCAAAGTCATTCAAAGAAAAGCAGAGCAAAGAAATGATGCTCAAATGTGGTACACAGAACAACTGAAGCCACACTAAACTATTATAAGCCACATCCTTGGAAGCTGACATATTCATCATCCTCTCTTTCCTCACGGCATTCCCCTCAAGTGAACTCAGAAATGTTTTCTATTTCCCAACAAGATTTGGAATCAAAGTCTTTTCCTTCAGCCAATATCTAGGTACTGAACTCTCACTGGCAACACACCATGGGTATTTACCTCCAAGATCTCTTCCCCTCCATCTGTATATGTAAACCTAACATGAATTCTTTCAAGAGAGACCTATAAAATTGCCAGATTCATTGATTACATTTACAGATTAACCAGGAAAACAAAAAAAAAATAGTGTCCCACAAAGTTATAATGATTTTTTTCAAAAATCATCAACGAAAAATTGCTAAATAGACCGCCTCCTCCACTTGTATGAACACCATTAATTGTGTCCAAATAGTTTTTTAAGCCTCCTCCAGCTTGCTCATATGGGGCTAGGCAATGGCCTAAGCTAGATTAAAGGAAAATGAGTGCCTGAGGCCAGATTGCAATTTAACAGCCAATATCTGTGGGAACACTGGCAATATTAAACAATATTAAGGGCTGGCCTCAGGTCCAGCTGTCCACATATCAAAACCCATTTAGAATTCCCATACAGACAGAGCTCATGATGCTAGTAGAATGTAGGCACAAAATACAAATCAAATTCACATTTGGGAAGAGGAAACTCATCCAGAAGAAAGGAAATCAAAATGGTCTATAGAAGCACAATAAACCTATTTGAGGGATATAAGTCCTGATGCAATGCCTTGACAAAACCCCAAGAAGATTTTGGAAGAAAATGGATTGTCTCCCATCTCTCTGCCCCCAACCAATATTGAAAGAACATAGTTAATGGGAAAAAAAGCACTTGCCTTAGGTTCAAAATCACCACCTAGATGAAAGACAAATGAACCTGGTCATTGTATGGGCACATAGTCAATACTCTAAGCTTGCTGATGGACTGATGAAATAACTGGAAAGATTTGAAGGATATGAAGAGGAAAAGCATCTATTCCTATGCAATTTTTTTTTCCAAAAGAGGGAGATAATTTAATTTCAACTGGTAATGGGAGATAGAAAGGGAAGAAGTAAAGAAAGCAGAATGCTTTAAGGAGTAGGTAAAAAAGATTAGATTATCCCAGGAATCACTTAGAGCTTTGAACAGAACTGAGTTTAAATAGAATTCCTCTGAGATTGAGTATTGGATAAAGGAACTTGGTTGCTAAGTCCTACTGTTTTCTATCTTTAACTCTTCCCAAAGGTGCTAAAATGAGTAATATGAAAATCACAAAAAGCCCTATTCCCCAAAATTTCCACTCTCCTGAAGTCAAGCAGATGAAATGATATTATTTTAAATAAAGAAAAGTAATACATAGTTAGAGATAAGTCACTAGTCAATTTGGGAGGAAGGAAGGGAAAGGGAGAGGGAAATGGTACCAACATATAATGCTATCAGTGTAGGATACTCCTGCTATTGAAACAATTAGACATTAGTCCTGTAATTTATAATCCTAGAAAATTGCCTGGGGAATTGAGTGGTCAAATGGCACTTACACACTCATACCATGTATCAGGTAGGTGGTATAGTGGATAAAATCTCAGCACTAGAGTCAAGAGGACCTGAGTTCAAATCCTGATTCAGACTCTTACTAGCTCTGTGAGCCTGGGCAAGTCACTTAACCCTGTTTGCTTCAGTTCTTTGCCTATAAAATGAACTGCAAAAGGAAATGGCAAACCACTCCAGTATCTTTGCCAAGAAAATCTCAGATAAGGCCATGAAGAGCTAGACATGACTGAAATGATTCAACAGTGAATAATTATTAGAGGTAGGATTTAAAACCATGTTTTTGTCCTTACTGTGAGTTCTGCCCCATAAAGTCTTTCCACATCTCAGTGCTCTGCCAGGCTATCACCTCCTACTTTGACTTCACTTTTGTTATTTTCCTTTCTTGGCCCAATAGTTATCCAGTTAAACTTTAAATTTTCCTCTAGCTTCTAGCTTCTAGTTTTGAGAAAGGAGGCACATGGTTCCTGATTCTCTGTGGGGAAAGACCCCTGAGGAAAGAAAGAAATTGCTACCAAGAACAACTGGCAGCACAATCATATCCATCCCTAGGTTCTTATACTAGAGAATTGGGGGAGTTCACCCTTGGGGTAAGAACTGAAACTATTTCTTTCAGTTCAGCAGAACTATCTCCTTCCCAGGGGAAGAGCTCTTTCATCTGTGCATCATCTAGTATATTTATTCTCTTCCATGTACTTTCTCTGACTTCTGTTTTATATCAGCTTAGAAAAATGCTTATTTCCTATTTTCTCCCTGTGTTCTCTGTTGAACTAAATGGAGAGGGGTGGGAGAAGGCACTCAAGTATTCTATATTAAGGGATAGTGCACAGTAGTCCCTCTTGAAATAAAAAAAAACTCCCTAGACTAACAGAACCAATAGGGCAAATAGATAAGTGTTCTAGTCAGGTTTCTCATCTCTCTGAGGAAAGAAGAGTGGTTAGCCTCCATTCCCTGTCTCCTGCTTCATGTCCTGACAATAATCAGTGACTTTCTTGGAGAAAGATAGGTAGAAGATATGCTTTCCTCTGCATGAGCCACATCTAGATAGACATAACTGGACATACATAACCTATATAGACAACACAGAATATCTTCATCCAATCCTACCTCCTTCCTCCCATGCACAAATGTTTAATAAACCTTGGACATGATGTAGTAGAAAGAAAGCTTCTGCAGAGTGAATCCTAGGTTCAGATGTGTCTTTGACTTTTAGTGGATGTGTAACAGCAAATCAATTAACCTCTTAGTCTCTAAAGAATCTCTCTGAACTTCTATATTTCATTGAGGATACTGGCATATGTGTGTATGTATTTGTATATATGAATGTATATGTGTATACATATATGTGTATATGTGAGTGTATGTATATATATATATATATATATGTATAATCTTGAAAATTTTGCCAATTTTATTTTATTCTTGGTTATGACTACCCAACCCTAACTGAAGATTAATCATACCATCCTTACTGCTACATGTGAGCAATTGTTCTGATTGAGTCCACAGCGGATTTGCTATTTTTTCTTCACTTGTCTAGGTAATCCTTTTCCTCTTCCATAATTAATTACATTCTGATAAAATTGTTCTGACCCTTCTATTATCTTCTCAGTTCGTTAATAGTATCCCCTTCTATCTCTCTCTCTGTAAAAGATATACTTACTATTTTATAGAAGAAATAGGTCTGTTTTTGTGAGATCCTTTTCCCCTATTCAATATCTCAAAGCCCTTTAACCTCACTTTCCATTCCTTCCTGCTTTACTCTAACCTCTGATGAAGATATTGTCATTGCTTCTCTAATTGTATGGTCTTTTCTATTTGGCTTATTGACCCTGTCCTTCAACTGGAACTGCTTTCCCCAAAGATACTAATGATCTTTTTTACAATTAAATTTTATTCTGAACTTAAAAATGAAAAATAGCATTTACATATGTATAACAGGGTACCAAATAAAGAATATTGTACATGTATATGAAGCCATTAGTCTCCACTTCATATCACTTGATTTAAAAAAATATCTCTATATACGTATAATAAATTCCATGTTAGCTTCAAAACTCTCCTGTTCATGTTTCTTTCTGGTATTCTTTATATTCTCTTTTATGTATATTAAAAAAAATCTTCAATGACTCTCATTTAGAGGCATTACTATTACTAATTTTCCATTCCCTAAAACTATCCCCATCCAAAATTTAAAAGAGAAAACAAAAAGCCTTGTAATTAAAAAAAGTAACCAAATGAAATGGATTCCACAGAGTCTATGTCTATAAATACATATCTCTTGTTGCACCATGAATTTATTACCTCTTATTTAGGAAGATGATAACATGCTGCTTCATAACTCCTCTGAAGATGTGATTAGTCATGTTTTTTTTATTAGAGTTCTTAAATCTTTCAGAGTTTTGTTTTGTTTTGTTTTTACAATTTTGTTGTCCTTGTATATCTACTGATTTCTTTTCCTTTTTTTTTTATTTTAAACCCTTAACTTCTCTGTATTGACTTATAGGTGGAAGATTGGTAAGGGTAGGCAATGGGGGTCAAGTGACTTGCCCAGGGTCACACAGCTGGGAAGTGTCTGAGGCCGGATTTGAACCCAGGACCTCCTGTCTCTAGGCCTGGCTCTCAATCCACTGAGCTACCCAGCTGCCCCTAACTGATTTCATTCTATATCAGTTCATACCACCTGGAATTCTCTGGAAGTCTATTTTATAATTTCTTATAAAACAGTAGTAAAGAAATCCCTTTCATGTCAATACTTTCCCCATCATGGTTTCAGTATATTGTAGATCAGCATAAAAAATTAAATGGAAATTTTGGAAGTTTCACAAAGGCTTCAGATGACACATAAAGGCCACTGCAACACAGAAAAAGTTTAGAAACTCATAAATGCATAAAATATATGTATAGTATTTTATAATATCAACATTATATCTTTAAATACCATAAAGTATATAAAATTTCTTTTATATAATTAAAATAAGTAAAAAATATAGTTTGCAAAATGAATACAGAAGCCAACATATGACACACAAAAGTTAAAAAATTAGTGATATATTTAAAAGTTTAATAACTGGGGTTCCAGGATAAGATGACGGCAGAGTAAGAAGCAATTCTTAACCTCTCCTGACCAAAACACACAAAACTCCTCAAGGGGACATAAAACCAAGTCCAGATGAACTGAGGAACCCCACAACAGGGCACAGCGTGGAAGGTACGTGGAATCGAGGCATTTCCATGCTATAAAGGGGTGAAACAGCTCTCACTAAATCACGGGCTGAGCAACCACCCCACCCCCACCACCTACACACACAACACCTATAGCGCCAAAGCCAGCTAAAAAGAAATAGAGCAAGTTTGGGGTACCCATTGAGTCATTGGCAGCTCCGGGGCCTATTCCTGAGAGCAGCAAGATTTGGGACCCCAAAAATCTAAAGAAAGAACACAAAAATTAGAGCACGGGAGCAGGGCGCAGGGCGCAGAGCATGGGAGCAGAGAGCAGGCACAATTGGAGGTGCAGGTGGAGGCAGACACAGCCTCCAGCTAAGGCTCTAAAACCCTGAGTGGGGAACCAGTGCAGACTGGTATACGACTGTGGAAGAAGCTCCCTGAGACTTGTAAAGAAACCTCTGGCAGAGGATCAAGGAAGGGGGTTCACCAGGGGGCTTGACCTTGGAAAAAACAAGAACTCAGACCTCAGGAGCCAAAAAACTGCGGACAGACCCTGAGCACAAGGATAAACCTGAGAAGCTGCTGGGCTAAGAATGGCTACCCAGTCTTAGGAAGTTCAGAAGAGAAAGATTAACAACTAGAAAAAGAAGTCCTTAACACTCGCCAACTTTTACACAGAGAAAATCCAGGCAACCGAGGAAACAGAGGAGGAGAACAAACAAGCATCCGGAACCTCCTCAAATAAGGAAAACTCCTCACAAGCTATGGAAGAGTTCAAAACTGAGATTTTGAGGAAAATGGAAGAGATCTGGCAAGAAAATAACAGTTTAAAAGGTAGAATCTTGCAATTGGAAAGTGAAGCTCAGAAACCAAATGAACTGATAAGCAAACTGAACACCAGAAATGACCAGATTGAAAAAGGAATACAAGAAGATTATAGCCAAAAACCAGAAGATTATAGCCGAAAACTAATACCTAAAGGCTAGAATTGAGCAATTAGAAGCTAAAGATCTCTCAAGACGACAAGAACAAATAAAACAAAGTCAAAAGACTGAAAAAATAGAAGGAAACATGAAATATCTCAATGAGAAAGTGACAGAGCAAGAAAACAGGTCTATAAGAGACAACTTGAGAATCATTGGTCTTCCAGAAAAAACAGAAATTAATAGAAACCTGGACTCCATACTAAAAGAAATTATTCAGCAAAATTGCCCTGAAGTCCTACAACAAGAGGGCAATATAGACATTGAAAGGATCCATAGAACACCCGCGAACATTCAATCCAGATAAGAAAACATCCAGGAATATAATTGCCAAATTCAAGAGCTTCCAAGCAAAAGAAAAAAATCTTACAAGAAGCCAGAAAGAGACAATTCAAATATCAAGGAGCATCAATCAGGATCACACAGGATCTGGCAGCCTCCACGCTAAAAGATCACAAGGCTTGGAATACGATATTCTGAAAGGCAAAAGAGCTGGGCCTGCAACCACAGATCAACTACCCATCAAAATTGACTATATATTTCCAAGGGAACGTATGGGCATTCAACAAAATTGAAGAATTCCAGGTATTTGCAAAGAAAAGACCAGGGCTAAATGGAAATTATGATATCCAACCACAAAAATCGAGAGACACATGAAAAGTTAAATAAGATACAGAGGGGAAAGAAAGAAAACTTATAATTTTTAAATTTGCCTTTTTAAGGAACTCAGTGAGATCTAATTATCTGTATTCCTATGTAGAGAAATTTTATGTATAATTCTCTGTAGTGAACTCTATTCACTATTATAGTATTCACTATTATAGTAATCAGAAGAATAATTCACAGGGTGAGGGTGGAACACTAAATAATCTAAGATGACATGGGGGATGGGAAAGAGGGGGTGAAGAGCAGGGGACACCAAGAGAAACTTGAGTGAATAAGAAAAATAGGATATTCAATTACACACAAAGAGGGCATGGGAAGGAGAGGGGACAAATACTATTATAAGAAGGAGAGGAAGAGAGCATTAAGAGGTAAATATTCAAACCTTATTCTCAGTATAATCAACCAGGAGAGGGAAGAGTAGATATACTATCCATTGGGACATAAAACTCTTATCTAACCCTTCTGAGAAAGTCAGAAAGGATGTAACCCAGGGAAGCAGGGGAGTGGGGAGGTCAAAAAAAGGGAGGGGAGAAGAAGTGGAAGGGAATTCATAAGGCCATTAAAAACAAAAAGAGGGGGAAAAATAAGGGAGGGGGTAGAAAGGGAAGTTAATCAAGGGAGGGGATAAGGGATAGCAGCTTAATAGCAAACCACTGATTTAAAAGGAAATAGTATAAGAAAAAGGGGGTAGGAATAGGGGAGGATACAAAAATGTCAGCAAATGCACAACTGATGATTATAACTCTGAATGTGAATGGGATGAACTCGCTCATAAAATGGAAGCAAATAGCAGCCTGGATTAGAAACCAAAATCCTACCATATGTTGTCTACAAGAAACACATATGAGATGGGTGGACATATACAAGTTTAAGGTTCAGGGCTTGAGCAAAATCTTTTGGGCGTCAAAAGAGAAAAAGAAGGCAGGAGTGGCTATTGTGATTTCTGACAAAGCCACAGTAAAAATAGATATGATTAAAAAAGCCAGGGAAGGTCATTAAATCCTGATTAAAGGCAGTATAAACAATGAGGAAATAACACTGCCCAATATGTATGCACCAAGTGGCATAGCACCCAAATTCATAAAGGAGAAACTTTCAGAGCTCAAGAAGGAAATAGATAGTAAAACCATACTAGTGCGAGATCTAAATATTCCTCTGTCAGATCTAGATAAATCAAACCGAAAAATAAATAAGAAAGAGGTCAGAGAGGTGAATGAAGTCCTAGAAAAATTAGATCTAATTGATATGTGGAGAAAAATAAATAGGGAAAAAAGGAATACACCTTCTTTTCAGCTGCAGATGGCACATTCACAAAGATTGACCATGTTATAGGGCATAGAATTATTGCAAACAAATGCAAAAGAGCAGAAATAATAAATGTAACCTTCTCAGATCATAATGCAATAAAAATTATAATTGGTAAGGGCACCTGGAAAGGAAAATCAAAAACTAATTGGAAATTAAATAATATCATTCTCCAAAACCAATTAGTCAAAGAAGGAATCATAGAAACAATCAACAATTTCATTAAAGAAAATGACAATGATGAGACATCCTACCAAACTCTGTGGGATGCAGCCAAGGCAGTACTCAGGGGGAAATTTATATCCTTGAGTGCATATATTAACAAATTAAGGAGGGCAGAGATTAATGAATTGGGCATGCAACTCAAAAAATTAGAAAGCGAGCAAATTAAAAATCCCCAGATGAAACTAAATTAGAAATACTAAAAACCAAGGGAGAAATTAATAAAATCGAAAGTAAAAGAACTATTGAATTAATAAATAAGACTAGAAGCTGGTACTTTGAAAAAACAGATAAAATAGACAAAGTACTGGTCAATCTAATAAAAAAAGGAAAGAAGAAAACCAAATTGACAGTATCAAAGATGAAAAGGGAGACCTCACCTCTAATGAAGGGGAAATTAAGGCAATCATTAAAAAGTATTTTGCCCAATTATATAGCAATAAATATAACAATTTAGGAGATGTGGATGAATATTTACAAAAATATAAACTGCCTAGATTAACAGCAGAAGAAATAGAATACCCAAATAACCCCATATCAGAAAAAGAAAATGAACAAGCCATCAAAGAACTCCCTAAGAAAAAATCGCCAGGGCCTGATGGATTCACAAGTGAATTCTATCAGACATTCAAAGAGCAAATAATCCCAATACTACACAAATTATTTGATATGATAAGCAAGGAAGGAGTCCTACCAAATTCCTTTTATGACACAAATATGGTATTGATTCCAAAGCCAGGGAGATCAAAAACAGAGAAAGAAAACTACAGACCAATCTCCCTAATGAACATAGATGCAAAAATCTTAAATAGAATACTAGCAAAGAGACTCCAGTAAGTAATTAAGAAGATCATCCACCATAATCAGGTGGGATTTATACCAGGAATGCAAGGTTGGTTCAACATTAGGAAAACCATCCACATAATTGACCATATCAACAGTCTAACCAAAAAAAATCACATGATTATCTCAATAGATGCTGAAAAAGCCTTTGACAAAATAGAGCATCCATTCCTATTGAAAACACTGAAAAGTATAGGAATAGAAGGACCTTTCCTAAAAATAATAAACAGTATATACCTAAAACCATCAACAAACATCATATGCAATGGGGATGAATTAGAAGCCTTCCCAATAAGACCAGGACTAAAAAAAGGATGCCCATTATCACCTCTATTATTCAACATAGTACTAGA
>NC_058135.1:154834603-154848654 GCF_016433145.1 Gracilinanus agilis
GAAGGAAGGAAGGAAAGAAGAGGAAGGAAAGGAAGAGGAAGGAAAGGAAAGGAAAGGAAAGGAGAGAGAAAAGGAAAGGAAAGGAAGGAAAAGAGAAAAGAAAAGAGAAAAGAAAAAAGGCACCTTCTGACCTCAAAAAGGAATTCACATTTTAATGTGGGAGAAAAAAAGTAAACAAATATGTAAGAACAAGTTAAATACAGAAAAATAGAAAATAATTAATAGAAGTCACTAGATATAGAAGGATCTAGGAAAGACTTCCTGTAGAAGGTAGGATTTTAATTGGGAATTAAAGAAAGGCAAGGATGTCAGGGATTGGAGATGAGAAAGGAAAGCATTTTAATCATGGAGAACAACCAGCGAAATTTCATGCAAATGAGAGATAGGATTTCTTGTTTATAGAATGGGAAAGAGGCAAGTGTCACTTCATCAAAGAGTAGATGGTTTATAGCAGTGATGCCAAACCTATGGCACAGGTGCCAAAGATGACATGCAGAGTGTTCTCTGTGGGCACTCAGCCACCATCCCTCCTTTCCAGAGTTCATTACTAGAAAGGTAGAGGGTCTCAGATGGAGCTGCTTCTCTCTCCTTCTCCACTGTGTCTGAAGACATTTTTATAAATCACCCACCCCTCTGCCCATCAGCCCAATGGGAGCACTTTCTCCCTCCTCTGTATGAGGTAAGGAATGGAGGCAATTTGTACCTGGTACCCAGTGTGGGGGAATGGCATGGCACACGTTCTCTGGACAGAGGACACAGCACTCATTCTACTGTAACTTTTAGAGAGTAATTAGGAACTATGCTTAAAAGGACATAAAACCATGCACACTCTACTACTAATAGATCAATGCTGCAAAATTATTTTTAAAAAGCTTCTATAGGCAGAAAAATATTTATAGTAGCTCCCTGGGGCCAAAAAAAATGGAGACTCAGCTAGAAAATGGTGAAACAAGTCAAGAAATATAATTGATGGAATACTTTTGCAATCTAAGAAATGGAGATCACACCATATACCAGGATAAAGTAAAATGGATACTTGTTTGGAAATAAAGGGTGACACCATAAACAAATTAAGGGAACATGGAGACATTTACCTATGAGACTTATGGATAAGGGAAGAATTTGTGAGCAAACAAGGCATAGAGAACATTATTAAAAATGAAATAGGTAATTTTGATTAATTAAATTAAAAAATATTTTTACAAACAAAACAAACATAACCAGGATTAGAACTAAGCAAACAGCAAACTTAGATAAAATATTTATAGCAGGTATCTCTGAAAAAATGTCTCATTTCTCAAATATATAGAGAATGGAATCAAATGTATAAGAATACAAAGCATTTCCCAATTGAAAAATAGTCAAAGCATATGAACAGACAATTCTTTGAGGAAGAAATTAAAACTATCCAGTCATATGAAAAAATACTCCAAATCACTATTGATCAGAAAAATGCAAATTAAAACAACTCTGAGATACCACCTTAACAACAATAGGGGGAGAGGGAACTATCAGATTGACTAACATGACCAAAAAAGAAAATGACAAATGTTGGAGGGGATGTGGGAAAACTGGGACAGTAATACACTGTTGTTGGAACTATGACCAGATAGAATCATTCTGGAAAGTGTAAGGATGAGATTAAAAAACAATGCATGTCATTTGATCTACAATATCACTACCCAGTCTGTATCCCAAAGAGATAAAAGATCAGGAGAAATGACCTTCCAGTATTATGATATTTTTAGTAGCTCTTTTTGTAGTGGCAAAGAATTAGAAACAGAGAGATTGTCTATCACTTGAGTGATGAATGAACAAGTTGTGGTATATGGTTATAATGTAATTCTATTGCATATAAGAGATGAGAAACAAGACAATCACAAAGAAACTTGAAAGACTTATATGAAGTGATGCAAAGTGAAGTGAGCAGAACCAGGAGAACAAAGTATACAGTAAACAGAAATATTATCTAATGATCAAGTGTGAAAGACTAACCATTATCAGCAAAGCAAGTTTCCAAGATAACCAAGGGAACTCATGATGAAAATACTATCCACTGCCAAAAAAGGCACTGATAGTCTGATTGCAGATCAAAGCATGCCATCTATCACTTTATTTCCCCCATGAGATTTTTATGGTATGTGTTATATGTGTCTTTTATCACAACATGAGAAATATGGAAATAGTTATGGTATGAAATGTTGGCATAACCTATATTAGACTATTTACTGCCTTGTGGAAGGAAGAGGAAGGAAGATAAAGGGAAGGGAAAGAGGGAGGAAATTTAAATCCTAAAACATCAGAAAACAATAGTCAAAAATTCATTCAATAGGTAACTGAAAAATAAATATTTTTAAAGAAAGAAATGAGGGGCAGCTGGATAGCTCAGTGGATTGAGAGTCATGGCTAGAGACGGGAGGTCCTAGGTTCAAACCCGGCCTCAGCCACTTCCCAGCTGTGTGACCCTGGGCAAGTCACTTGACCCCCATTGCCCACCTTTACCACTCTTCCACCTAGGAGACAATACACAGAAGTTAAGGGTTTAAAAAAAAGAAAGAAATGAAGAAATTTGTTTAAAAAACCTAGAAAAATGTCTATGAATAGATTCAAAGCAAAGTGAGCAGAATCAAGGGAATATTCTGTCTAATAACAACAATAATATATCAGTAATCAACTGTGAAAGGCAGCTCCTCTGATCAATAAAATGATCCATGAAAATCCCAAGGAATTTATTGGGAAAAATTGTATCTCAGTCTAGAGAGAACTGATAGACTGGGTGCACATTGAAATAATTTATTTTTCTTTCTCTTTCTTGCTTTTTTCCTTTTGATGACATGATAATATGTTTTCTAAGACTTCATATATAATGGGTATCATATTTCTTGCTTTATTTATTGGTGAGAGAGGGAGAATGGGAAGGTAGAATTCAAAACTAAATAGAAAAAGATAAAAACAATATTGTGGAAGTGGAAAAAGGGTTTGAGGAGAGTTAGGTTACCAATGACTTTAAATGCCAAACATAGAATTCTGTATTTCATCTTGAAAGCAATAGGGAGCCACTTAAGTTAATTGAGTAGGCTGTTTGACAGAGTCAGATCTGCATTTTAGGAAAATAACTTTAGTAATTGAATGGAAGATGGATTGGAATAGGGAGAGACTTGCAGCAAATAGTCCCACCAGCAAACTATTGCAATAGTCCAGAAATGAGGTGATGAGGACCTGTACCAGAGTGGTAGCAGCATCAGAGAAGACAATAGTGTTTAATTTGGAAATACTGCAAAGGTTAAATCAATAGATCTTGACAAAGTATTGAATATGGGGGCAGTGTGGACAGAAAAATAGTGAAGAATTGAGAATGACAGCTGGGTGTGAATCAGAGGGATGGAAGTTTGCCTCTGCAAAAACAGAGAAGTTAAATAGGTTTAAAGGTTTTAGGAAGAAAGATAATAAGTTCAGTTTTAAAGATATTTTAAGCAATTTGGGCTTTCTTCAAACTCTTTTAATGACCACTCTAAATATCTAGTAGCAATGTGTAAAGAATAAGAATTGGGTAAAGAGAAACTAAGAGAGGAAACCAGCTTTTTTTTAATAGTCAAGATTAAGGAAGTGGGATTGAACCAAAGTATTAGAAATGGAGAAAAAGAGTAGGTATATAAAAGGCATTGCAAAGATATCAACACAACCTGATGACATTGGATATGAGGAGAAAGGCAAAAACTGAAAATTACTTTCTTAAATGAGTTTTAGTCTTAGTAACCGGAAAGATTTTGTGACATTAACAAAAAAGCAAGGATAAGGAGCCAGATGAAGACTGTTGAAGATGATGAGCTTGAGTACCTAAGCGAACCCTGGAAAAACTGGCCTGCAAAAAGTTGAAAATATGTGCCAATAATTCAGGAGAGTGGTTGAAGTGTTTTTTCATTATTTCTAGCAACTTATTGGCTCGTCCTTTATAATCTGTCTTGACTGCAGTCACATCTATGCCAGACGTGTAAAATTGGACTATATTCTTTTCAAAAACATTTTCGACTTTGCCTTTTAAAAGTGAAGTGTGGAGAAAGACAATTGCCTTTTTCACCTGTACATTGTAAGGAATGAAATACTATTCAAATATCTGGGTATTTAAAAAAATAGTTTCTTTCCTTATTACAGTGTTTCACATAGAACCAATAGGATATGAGATTCATTCAGCTAAATCTATGGGGATGAATAAGAATCCTACGGAAGACAGTATGGAGAAAAAATTTCAAATGAAGATGAAAATTGAGGAACATCTACAGTTATTAAATAAAAGTAGGAATAGGCAAAGGAAGAGAGCTAGGGGAGGCAAAGTAAGAAAGGGAAAAGGATAAATCAGTAATTACAAAAGCCAAGTTGAGGATGCTGAGAAAACTCCCCAATCATTTAGCAAATAAGAAGTGAATCTTTGATACAGTGGTCCTGGTAGATAGGACTTTGACAGATTTTGGTAGTGTTACCTACCTAACGATGGAAGCAAAAGCCAGATTTAACAGATCAGAGAAGTAAAGTGAAACAGAGACACACTATAATTATCCATTTCTCCAAAAAGAAGTTCATCAGTAAAAGGAAAGAAAGGTGTGACAGTAATTTAAGGATTTCACAAGATTGACAAAAAAGTGATTAAAAATAATATGATGGAGGTATTTGTACGAAATCAGAAAGAATCTAAAGGAGAAAAAAGACTAAAGATGAAAGAAGACATAATTAAGGAAACAAAATTCCAATGGAAGATGAATTTGCCTTGAAAGATGATGGGGAAAGAAAAAAAGGAACCATATAAATGAAGATCCAGGCAAGAAGGGAGGCATTAAGAAAGCAACAAGATTAGAATTAAATCATTGTCAGATAGCTATTGAGGACCTAAAAGTTTTACATTTAATAATAGTCTTTGGGGGTAAGGATTTCTAGACTTCTCGCAAGGATATCATTGGGATGCTTGACTGCTTTTACAATTCCTGCTGTTGAGTCTGCCTGCCACAATTTTCTTTCCACTTCAACCCATCCTCAATTCAGTACTAAAGTAGGTTAAAAGTAGGAATGTTTCTAATGCCTCAACAGCGTATATATTTTCAGAAGGAAAATTCAATATAAAATAAGTTTTTATGGGGTCGTTTCTATTGATTCGTGAAAGACAAGGCTTTTGTTACTATGACTACACCAATAGTCTTACCATAGCTAAATGTGAACATCACCAATCCTATTTAGAATGAGTCCTACAAGCTCTCCAGAATCAACTTTTGATATCTGACATTTCTAATATCTATCATTTACCTTATAAATTAGAAGCATAAAAATCCACATCAAAAAAGGGAAATATTTGTATTGAATAGGAAACCTATGTTAAAATGCAACCATAGTGTATTATTCAGATGGGAATGTTTTTGTTTGTCTGTTTACTTGTATTAATGTAAAAATCTACAAATGCACACATACCTATCCAAGATAAAAAATAAGATAACATTAGGTTGTTTCAAACCAGAATGAATGAATAAAAAAAATTATTGAGCATTTTCAAGTACTATGCACTGAGCTAAGTACTGTGGGTACAAACAGAAGTGAAGAAGAAAATCTCTTTTATCAAAGAATTTACATTGCAAAAGGGGAGTAGTATATTATGTGGAAGTGGCACCCAGGAGGAATGTTTTTGAGAAAAAAATGGTGTTTATACCAAAAAAAGAAAATAATTGAAATGATGTTCTGGAGGAAAATAGTGATAATGTGATTACTGTTCTCAAAACTAGAATTGGAAAAGAGTGTTGCAAGAGATTTAATGAAGCAATCTGGGTTGTTACCTGCTTAATGTAAAGTAAGTATATAGACAAGTTCAGCTCTGGCCATCATCAAGGAATGCAAAGAAATTCTTAATTATATTCTAATATTTATTTTTCTCATTCCTTGCCTGGACAGATGTTATATGCTTTAAGAAAGCCTGACAAAGAAAAATTCCCCCAATGCCAATTTTTAGAGGGCCATACTTTCTCTCTAAAATTTAGTATTTTATGAGCCTGCTCCATATCTCTTCTTGGAAAACAATTCTAGGCAATGCTGCTCAGGGCATAGAATACCAGGGGCCCTACATGTCATGACAATCTAGATTCCAGTATGATTAAATGCATATTGGCTATTTCACTTGATGCAAGTAGCAGAATAGTTGATGAACTTATTTGGTAGAGACAGTCTCTTTACCAGTAGTTCCCTTTGCTTGCCAATGAAATCAAAAGTTTGGACTAAATTTAAAATAAAAGTCTAAGTTCATTTTATAACTATATTTCATAAGATCTTGGTGGACTTATGATATTTGGGTTTGAATCTCAGCTCTCTGACGAAAACACAATTTGGCTGTGAAACCACTGGCAACCTCTCTTAGGCTCAGTTTCCTTATATAGAAAAAATAAAAATTGTGTTACCTTATAGGATGTTGATGAGAAAAGTGCTCCATAAATGCTTAAAGACATACTCTCTCTGTCTCTGTCTCTGTCTCTGTCTCTGTCTCTGTCTCTGTCTCTGTCTCTCTGTCTCTCTGTCTCTGTCTGTCTCTCTGTCTCTGTCTCTGTCTTCTCTGTCTGTCTGTCTGTCTGTCTGTCTGTCTGTCTGTCTGTCTGTCTCTCTCTCTCTCTCTCTCTCTCTCTCTATCTATCTATCTATCTATCTAAATCTAAATTAATGTGGGCAATCAATACATTATGTTGTAGCTATTATTTTTAAAAATCAGCTGGAATTTGAAAAGAGTTTGTGTATTCTAAATAGAAAACTAATCATTTGAATCAGGAATAATATCACAGATATGTTGCTCCGCCTCACACTATTTACTTCTACTTGTTGCTTAGAATCAACCAACACTTCTCATTCCTAGTGTCCTTCCAAATTTTGGGAATATAAGACATAAGACGTGTCAATATAATAAAATGTTCGATATCTATGCAAACAGACTTCTAACAAGAGTACATTGAAGGAATTGCAATGGTTTCATAACCATTTTAGATTACTGGACATCACATTTGAATAGAAAATTAAATACTTGACTCATAGGGTTCTACCTAATAAATAAAGTACAAAACTAGGGAATAGATGAGAAGAAAAATCCCTATTTCTCCAGCTGTCATCATCAAAATATTATCAGCTTTATAAAAGAAAAATGGATGGAAACCAGAATTTGCCCTACTAATATAAAGATTCAACCAAACTACATATTTTGTTTACTTGATCCATTTGAGTAGAGATATCAGTTAATCATTTAAGGACAAAATAATCTGATACAAAATAAAAAAAAAGATTTTGAACCAAACAGTAAAATAAAACTTGAGAAACCTTCCCTGAGACTATATGACACACAAATTTGTTGATAATTACTTGAAAATTCACTATGTCATGATATTTTTTAGCTTAGAGATTGAAGCAAATTTATACAGCTTGATATAAATTTATGAGAAAATAATTTCAAGTTATTTTAAATTTTTCCTCTATTAAAGATTTATTTTTATTGGATCTTTTTTTGTACTTTTGGTTTTTCAGTAACCACATAAATCCAACCAAGTCCAATTAGCAGTGTTTGTGGAATTCTTTGTGTTTTGAAGGAACCCAGATGATATTTTTCAAAAGGTCTACAGAGTGCTCTTCCAATCTATAATCCCATTGTGCATGGTTTGCCAAGTTTAAGGAAAAAACAAATAGAATGAAACAAAAAATTGAGTTAAAACTTCAAAAGAAATGAGTAAGGAAAGAATATACCTTTCTATATTTCAAAGTAAATACCATTAGACCAATTTCAAAGAATGTGTGCTTGTTAAAGCTATTGTAGGAAGCTTCATTATTGAATAAAGTAAGTGCATGTCAGTTTGGAGCAATGCTTTCTCTAGAGAATGAATTGTAAAATTCATCCTTTTGGACCCAAAAGTCATTGTAGTTTCTAATTTTCATAGAGAATATTAATCCTTACTTTCCTTGATTTTACTCTTACTATTTTATGAGACTTCATCAAAAACTGAAACTTTTCCCCTAATTTTTACCAGTATTTATTTGCCTATATGTTAATGTCATCCTTTTTGAGATATTTTATTGTTTTTTTCAGATATTATTTCTGTATATATTTAAAAACCAAAGAGATAGAAAAAATTTCTAATAATATGTTAGAAAGTTGAAAACATATAAGTACAAAAGTAATATACATTTCCCATTAGATTAATTAACTGAAATTGGCCATGTATCAATATCATTTGCTAAAGGAAGGAATACAGCAGCAACAAATGTTTTTAAAGACCATTTATATATCTTGTCCAAATATTGCAATTTCCTGTCTAGAAAGCATTTTGAAAATATGATCTTGTTTCCAGGGACTGATAGGCATCACAGCACTGTCATCTAGGTTTCAAGTGAGGGAAACAGTATTCTGTATTTATCTCAAGGGCCTTACTAAGGTCACAACCTCTTAAGAAAATTTCCATATCCAAAAGAAAGCTTCAACTAGGGACTACAGAGGGATCAAAGGATTACAGGACAAACACAAAACTAAATTTCAAAAGGCAAATTTATGATTTTTTTAAAGTGTAAAATAAATTATATCTGCCCAGTAGAAGCAAATTAAGAGAGAAATGACTATCTTTTATGTTCTCTTCTATCTATAGCATTCTATCTTTCAATCAGAGCATGAAGCCTTTCATGATTCCTTTCCCTCTAAACCCTGGTGCCTTTCCCTGACATATATATATATATATATATATATATATATATATATATATATATATATATGTTCCATACCATTGTTCTATTTAAATACTTTATGTTTTTCTTATCATATTTATTCTATATATAGGTACTTGTCTCCTCTATGGGAATGTGAGTAGGAACTTTTCATTTTTATCTTTGTATTCTCAGCAACTCATACAATGTCTGGTACATAGTAGGCACTTGATATATGCTTATAGATCAATTAAAAATACATAAGTTTTCATTATGCATGAAACATGAAAGAGAATATAAAATATTGTCTCATATTAAGAGGATATCACGAAATGAGAAATGTTTAGAAGTGGAATTTAGAAGTGAAGGCCAAAGGGTGGTACAGAAATGGCAGCATCAACAACGTCAGCAAGAACAGTTGATGTAGAGCCCACCAACCCCAGCCAACTGAGTTGGGGAATACTGAAGATATCAGGCCCAGATAGTGAAGTAGGAAACATTCAGAGCTTGTGGGAGGCCAATAAGAGAAACAGAGTCTTAAATAGATGAACATCTGAGACTCCTCTTTTGACTCTTTTTCAGATGCACACCTTTTCTTAATAACATTATAGGTCTCATTGGAAAGCTTTAAACAAACCAGCAGTTACTAGGTTAACAATTCCTCTACAAGAAAATTATGATCCCTAAACTCTAAGAATATTCCTAAGTCAGCCAAGGTCAGAGCAAGAAAAAACTTCATCCATCCTGGTGCAGTCCTCACAATAAAAAATACAAGACTCAATTCATTTATGATATCTATAGAATATAGTTACGATTCTCAGAATTTGCTTGCTGATATCCAGGCGGCTAGAATTCGGACTTGGACCCTGTTCTATCTTTACTTTGAAACCTCCAAGGATTTTCTTTTGTGTGATTTGTAACCATGAGCTGTAAGTTTTTCTTTGTGTTCTTGTGTGAAATGTCTTGAAATATATATAATAAACTCCATGTTCCTGGAGCCAGTGCTGGAAGCATGAAGTAAAAGACATTTCCCTTGTCCTGTCCTTATTTCCTTTCAACTAAACTGTCCTTATAAGATTATCAGAGATGATAAAGAGATCTCCACAAGAGCTGACCAACCACCCTTCAAAGAGCCACAAAAAAATAAAAATCCCTGAAAACTATTAATGGAGAGGCAAAACTAACAGAAGAAAGAGTAAAGTAGTGTTCTTGACCAGAACAATTTGGAGACAGGAAGGAGGGTTCATCTCATTGGGGTATGAAGAGGAAATGCTAAACAAACCTCAGCTGAACTTTGACTCAATATAGTACAAGCTGTAGTGGGGGAAAGCCCAACTAGCTCAGTCTCACCTTGGCAGAGTAAGAGTGGAAACCAACATAATACAATAAAAATAGCAGTGGGAGGAAAGCAGACCTACAGAGTCCAGGGTGAAAAAAAGACAAGTTCAACCTAGCACAGGCAACAGTGGAACAATTCAGCCCAACGAGATCTCGTCTTGGCAGGATTTGGCAGAATCCAACTCAAACCAGTAAAACTGAACAGCTCTACCACAAAACTCTACACAGCAGGTCAACCAGGCAATCTCTCTTGGGTATTTGATCTAAGACTAAGACAGCTTCGACAATCCTAGGCACAGTATAAACGTAGAACATTAATTCCCTCCACCCCAGGAACAGAGATATGTTTCAGTGCCTAGATAAAATCAAGGGGAAAATAAGCTCATTGTGAGCAAATGACAGAGGAAGAAGGTTGATAGTAGAAAAATATGTCAACAAGAAATATGACCAAAATATAATCTCAGAAGAAGATAGCAATAAAAAAATGAAAATATGTAAAATCTCAAAGGAAAACATGAAAGGATGTCAAGCCTAAAATAAACCCCTGAAATAGCTCCAAAATAGGATAGGAAAATAAGAAATAATAAACTTAGGAGAAAAAATAGAAAAGAAAATGATAGAAAAAATCAATAGTTTAGAACAAAAACATTCTAAAGAAAACATTTCTCTTAAAAAAGGCAATATGATATAGCCAACAGGAAAATAACTCCCTAGAAAATGAAGTACCAAGCCACCAAAAGAAAAGAAAGAGAAGATTCCAGGTTAAGATGGCGGCAGAGTAAGAAGCAGCTCTTAACCTCTCCTGACCGAAACACACGAAACTCCTCAAGGGGACATAAAAACAAGTCCAGACGAACGGAGGAACCCCACAACAGGGCACAGCGTGGAAGGTACGTGGAATCGAGGCATTTCCATGCTATAAAGGGGTGAAACAGCTCTCACTAAATCACGGGCTGAGCAACCACCCCACCCCCACCACCTACACACACAACACCTATAGAGCCAAAGCCAGCTAAAAAGAAATAGAGCAAGTTTAGGGTCCCCATCGAGTCATTTGCAGCTCTGGGGCCTGTTCCTGAGAGCAGCAAGATTTGGGACCCCAAAAAGCTAAAGAAAGCACACAAAAATTTGAGCACGGGAGCAGCGCGCAAAGAGCAGACGCAGGGCACAGAGTACCGACTCAGAGCACAGGCAAGGGCGGAGGCTTGGGTGGAGGCAGTAACAGCCACAAGCTAAAGCTCTGAAACCCTGAGTGGGGAATCAGTGTAGACAGGTATACGACTGTGGAAGAAGCTCCCTGAGACTTGTAAAGAAACCTCCCACAGACGATCAAGCAAGGGGGTCCACGAGGGGGCTTTACTGCGGACAGACCCTGAGTGCGAGGATAAACCTGAGAAGCTGCTGGGCTAACAATGGCTACCCAGTCTCAGGAAGTTCAGAAGAGAAAGATTAACAACAAGAAAAAGAAGTCTTTAACACTCGACAACTTTTACACAGAAAAAATCCAGACAACCAAGCAAACAGAGGAGGAGAACAAACAAGCATCCAGACCCTCCTCAAATAAGGAAAACTCCTCACAAGCTATGGAAGAGTTCAAAACTGAGATTTTGAGGAAAATGGAAGAGATCTGGCAAGAAAATAACTGTTCAGGAGGTAGAATCTTGGAATTGGAAAGTGAGGCTCAGAAACCAAATGAACTGATAAGCAAATTGAACACCAGAAATGACCAGATTGAAAAGGAATACCAGAAGATTATGGCCGAAAACCAGAAGATTATGGCTGAAAACCAGAAGATTATAGCTGAAAACCAGAAGATTACAGCCAAAAATCAAAAGATCATAGCCGAAAATCAATCCCTAAAGGCTAGAATTGAGCAAGTAGAAGCTAATGATCTCTCAAGACAACAAGAACAAATAAAACAAAGTCAAAGGACTGAAAAAATAGAAGAAAACATGAAATATCTCAATGAGAGAGTGACAGACCAAGAAAACCGGTCTAGAAGAGACAATTTGAGAATAATTGGTCTTCCAGAAAAACCAGAAATTAATAGAAACCTGGACTCCATACTAACAGAAATTATTCAGCAAAATTGCCCTGAAGTCCTACAACAAGAGGGCAATATAGACATTGAAAGGATTCATAGAACACCTGCGACATTCGATCAAGAAAAGAAAACACCCAGAAATATAATTGCCAAATTCAAGAGTTTCCAAGCAAAAGAAAAAATCTTACAAGAAGCCAGACAGAAACAATTCAAATATCAAGGAGCACCAATCAGGATCACACAGGATCTGGCAACCTCCACACTAAAAGATCGCAAGGCTTGGAATATGATATTCAGAAAGGCAAGAGAGCTAGGCCTGCAGCCACGGATCAACTACCCATCAAAATTGACTATATATTTCCAGGGGAACGTATGGGCATTCAACAAAATTGAAGAATTCCAGGTATTTGCACAAAAAAGACCAGGGCTAAATGGAAAGTTTCATATCCAACCACAAAAATCAAGAGACACATGAAAAGGTAAATAAGATACAGAGGGGAAAGAAAGAAAACTTATAATTTTTAAATTTGCCTTTTTAAGGGCCTCAGTGAGATCTAATTATCTGTATTCCTATGTAGAGAAATGTTATGTATAATTCTCTGTAGTGAACTCTATTTACTATTATAGCATTCACTATTATAGTAATCAGAAGAATAATTCACAGGGTGAGGGTGGAACACTAAATAATCTAAGATGACATGGGGGATGGGAAAGAGGGGATGAATAGCAGGGGACACCAAGAGAAACTTGAGTGAATAAGAAAATAGAATATTCTATTACACACAAAGAGGGCATGGGAGGGAGAGGGGACAAATACTATTATAAGAAGGAGAGGAAGAGAGCATTAAGTGGTAATAATCAAACCTTACTCTTAGCGTAATCAACCAGGAGAGGGAAGAGTAGATATACTATCCATTGGGACATAAAACTCTTATCTAACCCTTCTGAGAAAGTCAGAAAGGATGTAACCCAGGGAAGCAGGGGAGTGGGGAGGTCAAAAAAAGGGAGGGGAGAAGAAGTGGAAGGGAATTCATAAGGCCATTAAAAACAAAAAGAGGGGGAAAAATAAGGGAGGGGTTAGAAAGGGAAGTTAATCAAGGGAGGGGATAAGGAATAGCAGCTCAATAGCAAACCACTGATTTAAAAGTAAAAAGTATAAGGAAAAAGGGGGTAGGAAGAGGGGAGGATTCAAAAATGTCAGCAAATGCACAACTGATGATTATAACTCTGAATGTGAATGGGATGAACTCGCTCATAAAACGGAAGCAAATAGCAGAGTGGATTAGAAACCAAAATCCCACCATATGTTGTCTACAAGAAACACATATGAGGCGGGTGGACATACACAAGTTTAAGGTTCAGGGTTTGAGCAAAATCTTTTGGGCATCGAATGAGAAAAAGAAGGCAGGTTGGCTAAAATGAAAGAAGGGGAGAGTAATGAATGTTGGAGGGGATGTTGCAAAATTGGGACATTAATGCATTGCTGGTGGAGCTGTGATCTGATCCAGCCATTCTGGCTGGCAATTTGGAATCATGCTCAAAGGGCTATAAAAGAATGCCTGCCCTTTGATCCAGCCATACCATTGCTGGGTTTGTACCCCAAAGAGATCATAGATAAACAGACTTGTACGAAAATATTTATAGCTTTTGCTTTTTGTGGTGGCAACAAATTGGAAAAGGAGGGTATGTCCTTCAGTTGGGGAATGGCTGAACAAACTGTGGTATATGCGGGTGATGGAATACTATTGTGCTAAAAGGAATAATAAACTGGAGGGGTTCCAGGCGAACTGGAGAGACCTCCGGGAACAGATGCAGAGTGAAAGGAGCAGAGCCAGAAGAACATTGTACACAGAGACTGATATACTATGGTAAAATTGAATGTAATGGACCTCTGTACCAGCAGCAATACAATGACCCAGGACAATTCTGAGGGATTTATGGTAAAGATGCTACCCACATTCAGAGGAAGGAC
>NC_058135.1:154863640-154878566 GCF_016433145.1 Gracilinanus agilis
AAATATTATATATATATATACATATATATGTATGTATATATATATAAGAGCTGATCTAAAGTTTTGAAGACCATATAAGACTTTAACCTGCATGTCATGAATATTTCCTCCAAGAATAGAATTGAGTGCCAAACATAACAAACACCAAAGAAAATGAAACTAATTTTAAAAGATAGGAAATGATTCATTGCTGATTTATGGTAGAGGAATAATTAAAATAAATGCCAAATGAAAACAAACAGAGAAAATTAGGAAATTAATTGGTGCCTAACTGAGGTAACTCTGAGGTAACTCTGATCTAATTAAAGAACTTGTTGATACTAGAAAGTGGGAAATGGTTAAAGAAACAGACATCAGTGCAAAATATTGTCATTTCCTAAAGAAGTTTAGCTCCTGCAAATAATTTTCCATGATGAGATTAAAAGAATCTAGAAAGCATCTTGAAAAAACCTGCTCCTTACAAAGCAGGGAAATATGGCAACAAAAGGCAATGGCAAATTATAATACAAACTCACTTGTGAAATATTACAGAAGAGTATGATGGAAGGATATGAATATAGTATCACTTCATAACAAAATGAAAGATGGAGGGAGGAAACATACATGTCTCCATGAAACGGAGCAAGAACTTCAACTAACATAGGTCATTACAAGTGCCCTTAAAAAAGAAACTATAAGAAGAAGAATAAAAAAGTGACAATACAAAGATCTGTAAGTATTTCTTTTATCAATTGATAAATTTTCACTTTTAATTACCATGAAGCTGCCATAGTTGGACACCGAAATCACAACCCCAATTTCCTGTTCAAAGGAGAAGAAAGAGCATGGAAAAAATGATGGGGAGAGCAACTGGATTAGACTAATTATCTGGAGAAGATAACATTTTCATTTTGTTGAATTCTAAATTCAGATATTCTTAAGATATTAGATGGATGTGAAGATTCAAGTTGTGTGGGGAAAATCCATGGTGTTTTATTTACTTTTTAATTTGGACATATGATTTCATCAGCATAGGGATGTTTTAGTGATGAAATTTCATCTACTAATGGTTATCAACAAATTTTGTGATTTAGTTGTACATATAGAGTTATATGGGGGAAGGGAGGATACAGAGAAGTTCAATAACTTACATAGGGCCACAAAGCAAGTAAGTGAAATAAACTGGACTTCGACCCAAATTAGGAAATCCTAAGTTCAAATCTAGCCTTTGAAAAGTACTGGCCCCATGACCTTAAACAATTTGCTTAACCTCTGTCTCATTTTCCTTAAGTATAAAATGAAGGGCATAATGATAGCAACCTGATAGGGTTGTTGTGAAGTTTAAATGAAAAAAAATTGCATTTTTACATTATGATCTCCTGTAGCAGCACATCATTACAATTGTGCAGTTGATTAAAAGATTAGTGAATTCAATATCATTCCATTTTCCCAGAATTCCCAGAAGTATAAAAGATTTATTTTTTTTCCTGTTAAAAGCAGGGATGGCAATGTGAATAGAGTGCTGGACCTGGAATCAGAAAAACCAAAGTTCGAATAATGGCCTGAAATACTTATTATTTGTGTGACTCTGGGAAAGTTACTAAACCATTGTTTCCCTCAGTTTTCTCAACTTTAATACATGGATCATATTAGACCCTACCTCTCAGGGTTGTTATGAGCTTAAAATAAATAATGTTGTAAAGAAAAGTGCTTAGCACAATATCTGGCATGTAAAAGATTATATTCACTTTTCTCCCTTCCCTTGTTTTAGAAATGTAGGACCTGGGAAGTGGGTACACTGGTTTTGTACACACACACACACACACACACACACACACACACACACACACACACACACATATATATGTATATGTATATATATATATATATATACATATATATATATTATGATCAAGAGATAACTGATGGACACCATGTGTTTTGTTGTTATCCATATAATATTGAGAGATCTTGAGGAATGCACCCCAAATTTTTAGTAGAAACATTCTATAAATCTTATGGAAAATACAAACAAGTATTACATAGGATTAGAAAGAACAGATTGCAAACTGCCCTATTTGGGGGGAGTACCCAAATTATTGGGGTCCCATGTCCACCAAATTCTTAAAGTACAATATCTAGGAGCTAATAAATCAACAATCTATTTTTACTTTCCTTTTCACAGTCAGTATCTGGTACCATTTGTCCCTTGGCACATCTTGGATAGTTTACCATGCTGTTCAGTCTATTGGCAATGTTTTCTAGAAAATTTATTTTGACCTCATTCATGTTCCCCAGTTCATTGCTGTCAACAGCATTTCCACTCTCACCTACTCATATTTTTCACAACCAAGATGTCACCTTTGATGTTTTTTTTTTCTCCCAGGTTCCTCATATTCAGACTATTTCCAAACATGACAGCTTTCTCACATATAGTACCTAACAATCTGCCAATACCCATCTTTTTCCACTGCTAAAATGTTTGACTATGTGATCTGTTATATCACTATTGCTCAGGACCTTAATCAGAAACAGAACATACCAACATTCCCTTCCATGCCATCATAGCCAAAGATATTTTCCATTAAAATTTCCGTAAAGAAATAACATGATTTTGAAAGATAGCAATGAAAGGAAAAGTAATAGATCAAAATCATTTCTTCTTCTGTTAATGATGCTTAGCTACTACTGTTTTCTCCCTGACTAAATCAGTATCTTGCTTGATCTTCTATTGTATATTAATAATCATGAGAATAAGTTCATTTTTGTCTTTGATGACAACTATATCTCCTTTCTCCAATGTAACATGTACATTTCCTTTGTTCACTAACTTTATTACTATTTCTTTTCTTTCTTTTTTATCAAATTTCTGCCTTTGCCTTTCTCTGGTCCCTACTCTGTGGCTCAACTTCACTTGTCTTCATTAATTTCTCTTCTCTCCATGATTCTTTTAGCCATCTCCTCAATATTTTGAATAATTTTAAAATGAAGAATTATCAAGCTATCAAGGTATCATTTTAACAGGCAAAATTTAACAAGCTTGCCTTGCACAAACTAAAATGACCAACTTTACTTTTGTATATACATTCCAGTACAATAGAATGTAAGCTCTTTGAGAGTGGAGACTTGTTTATTATTGTCTTTGTATACAAAGTGCTGCTTAATAAATATTTGTCAAATTGAATACCATTGTGTCAAAGGCTTTTCAGGGGAATGTCTGTAGAGCAGTTTCTTCATTTTGGAAAGGCACTATAACCTATCCTTCTTTTATGCAATTTTGCAATCATGTTGTCCTGCATGCTTTTTAAAAAGAAATCTCATTTAAGTGCATTGGTTAATGGAGCAATTACAGAATCTTGTATTACAAATAGCATGGGTTTCTATGGTTATGGGGAAACAATTCTAGCTCAATGTTTCTTTTCCTAACTCAGAACATGCATTTAAGCACCAACTATGTGTCAGACAGTGTACTAAACAGTTAGAGGATGAAAGAAGTCAAAGGAAAGACCCTCTTTCTCTCAAGAAGCTTACAGTCTAATGGGGGAAGACAACACACAAAAGGAGGCTGAAAAGTTGAGGATTGGAGTGTTAAGTCCAGAGAGTCAGAAAGAAGCCAGGAGAGGAGTCAGGAGTGAAGACACCTGTCCTGGGTTGTTTCCCCAAAATGGAGGTCCTGGAAAAAAATTAACCCATCCAAGGAGGAGCCTTCATCGTTAGAGGGATCGTCTATGATGAGAAGGCTTCAAGGACAGGAGAATCTTCCATGACTACAAGTCTGCTAGGGCATGGTAGAGGAGTCAGGAGAGTAAAGAGAAGAACTAGGAAGAGGAAAAATTTCTCTCTTAGTTATTCTTATAGTTTTAAGTTATGTGTATGTTTAGAAGAGTAGGTTTGGCTCAGAGCAGTTTTGTAATCACAAAATTATCATATTAATGCTGTTCTTTTGTTTGCCTATTTACCCTTATCTGACATGACACAATTATACTTTTATTATTAATCCTGGTGAGAATTTAGGATTTTTCACAATTGAAGCTCTATTGCTACTCAATGTAAAAATAAGATTCTGGGTTCTAGAAAATAAAAATCTATGTAAAAAAATCCATATTCACATTCAAGTACAGGGAGAAAATGTTTGAATAGGTTTAAAGAAGACTGCATTATATTTATCAAATATAAAATGTTTTGAGGTCCAGGGAAGTCTGTTATCACCACAACTAGGATTCAAACCCATATAATTTCTGTGAGAGAATATGCCTCTGTCTCTCTTTAAATAAAACTTCAGATGCTTAATCATATACATGTAAAAACAAACACACACTAAACACTCTTCAAATGACAGAGCTCAAAATTATTACATGTAGTATGAGGAGAAGATTTGGAATGGATACTACTACTATTGTCTCCCATAGAAAAGATGTCACCTAGACTTTAGAGGGGATTCAAACAACAGATGAAAATAAACCTCTACTTGTGCATATAAGAAATTATATGTTCAACAATGTGTTATCTCCTCGAATCCCTCTCCTTCTGTCCCTCTCCAACCCACCTTTCTTGTTGAAGGATAGTGCTGCTAAAGCAAAATGTAAAAGATAGGTGGTGCAGTGGATAGTGTTGATCCTGAAATCACAAAAAATTATCTTCTTGCATCCAAACCTGGTCTGTGTGGCTTTGGGCAAGTCACTTAAATCTATTTGTCTCAGTTCCTCATCTGTGAAATGAGTTGAAGAAGGAAATTGCATCCACTCCAGTATTTTTTCCAAGAATACCCTAAATGGGTAATGAAGTATTGGACACAACTCAAACAGCAGAACAACTCTTTCCCTTTCAATCATGGGTTCAGAAGTATTCACAAAGCAATTTTCTCATGACCACTCTGGGAGGCAATTAACTCAAGTATCATTAACCTTATTTTACAGATGAAGAAACTGAGGTTAAAGAATTAAATCAGAATTTATAAAAATAATGTGTCAGAGCTAGGATTTGAACCTAAGTCTTTTGATTTCTAGTCTAATGGTCATTACTGGGCACCAATGCTACCTCTTTCGAAATTATCTCTTTAGGAAGCTAGAGTACAGAAGTTTTCCAGATCATCAGAGTACATTCTATTTATTAAATTAACCTTTGTCTGCATTGTCGTTATTAATTATACATTATAGAGGCCTAATAAATATTTGTTGTATTGAATAGTAAGGTATTTCTATGTAAACATATATGTATTAAATACATCTATGTATGAATTTATTTATGCTTATAAGGTAAATTAATATTTTAAATTAGATTGGTTCTGTGTTGAATTCAATGAAATGAAAAGATCTAGACTTTACTTGATGATTAAAATGTCTTAAGTTTTGGGGTACATTTGAGAGAAAATTTTCCAAATGCATAATAATGTATAACATTTTGACATAGCCCTTTTATGGATTGCATCTAGTTACATTTACAATAAAAATCCTTAGATGTCGTTCATAAAGGTATTCTTATCCCCGTTATACAGACAAGGAAACAACCCCACAATGGTTAAGTGATTTGTTGAAGGTCAGCTAGTCAGTGTCTCTCACAATTGAAACTAAGGATTCTTTTTTTAAAGTTTGTTTTGTTTCATTTTATTTATTGGTTTTTTAAAAAAAAATTCCATGTTTACATGATTTGTTATCTTTCCCTCCCAGAGCCGACAAGGAATTCTACTGGGTTGTACAAGTTGAACCTAAGGATTCTAGATCCTAAATCTAGCATCCTTTCCATTTTAGCACACTGCCTCTCAATAAAATTTCATGTAACTTGTCTTCTCTTTGCCTTAGATGTGAATTCTCTCAGTTGTCAGGAGCTAAAGAGCTTCACATACACTCAGTGCCAGGATTTCCATGAAGAATGTGTTTCCACAAGAAATATGCACGTATCTTAGCTAAACCTAATCTTTTCTTCAGGTCATTAGACTGACATGACCTAGTTTGGTAGTGTAAATTTTTGTAAGGGTCTTTTAGAATAAATGCATATGAACAAGTTCAAGTATTCCTCATCTCCCCAGTGGTGGAAAAATAAAGAATAAGTCCACTATTTGGCTTCCTGTAAAGCCTATACAATCAGAATGTGTACAACTATATGTTTAATAATCTTTTTTTTTCCTTAGAAAAGATGTCACCTAGACTTTAGAGGGGATTCAAACAACAGATGAAAATAAACCTCTACTTGTGCATATAAGAAATTATATGTTCAACAATGTGTTATCTCCTCGAATCCCTCTCCTCTTGCCCCTCTCCAACCCACCTTTCTTATTGAATGGTAGTGCTGCTAAAGCAAAATGTAAAAGAGACTTTTTTTGGCCAAGAAAGATTACTAATCTCCAAATAGAAGGCAAGATGTACACAAACAACATTTTAAAAAAATGAAAAGGGGACACTTAAAACAAGATAAAGTGAGGGTCTGAACAAATTAGTAGTTCTAAGCTAAAAAGAGATCAGCCTAAATTTCTACCCAGGAAAAAACAGTGAAAAATGTCTTCAAACATATTATTCATGAAGTTGCATGGACAGTCAAAAAACAAATCCATCAGGATCTTGGAAAGATATTATAGACAGGAAATGAAATAAGAACTGAATGAAAAGAAGAGAACAGAATAGATTCTCACCAGGGAAAGTGGGCATAAGAAGAATATAAGTAGAAGCAGAATTTTAAAAAAATTAAAATTGTAAAATAGATGATGGAAAAGAATAAAGAAAGTAAGACAGTAAAATATAAAATATATGTCTAAGCCCCTAGAGACACAGTTTTGCTAAATACCCAAACCACCCAGAGGATGAAAAAACACCCAATATTTAGGGATGAAAATAGGGAGAAGAGTCTTTCATTCTCATTTCATCTGGGAATTTTCAATGACTGGGACCTGGGATGAGCCTGACTATAGTAGAAAAAAGAGAGAGGCTTGTGGAATCCATCAGCTGGCTGCACCAGTTTTTAGGTACAATTATACATCATAGCTCCCTTTACTATGCTTTACTATCTATGTAAACTCAAGTTGTCATATATCCCTCAGTTATGTTGGTTCGATCATTCTCATCATTTCATAGCTTCCTTAGCATTAGAAAACAGTTGGACAGCCCATATTCTTCCTCAGGTTCCACATAGTATCAAGAGATTTAGAAAAAGAATCTTACAATGTTGGATGGACAACAATTGTAGAATTTAAGGTAGAATATGGACACGAGCTACACCAGATACAATAGTGTGAATGGTTCAAAACCCGTGGTCTTGGCATGGTCACCTGCATCACAAAGATCTATTCAAGCACTGAATTAGATATAAGTGGAGATGTTGAAGCTCTATCTCTCAGATTGAAATTATGGGTTGGAAAAGTGTTCATTTTCTTAATTATGAAGGCAAAAAACATTTTTTTTCTAATTTGCCAATATCTCCTCTGCTTTTTAGGGGAATCAAATGAAATAACACACATAAAGGCTTCTATAAAGACTATAAAAATATTGCCTGGTTATATGAGCATATTTGGGCAGGCAGGCGGCATAGTGGATGAGAATGTCCACTCTAGAGTCAGGAAGACTCAGTTCAAATACGTCCCTAGATACTTTACTAGCTATATAACCCTGGTCAAGTCGTTTCACCCTGTTTGCTTCAGTTTCTTCATATGTACAATGAGCTGGTCAAGAAAATAGCAATCCTCTTGTGTACCTTTGCCAAGGAAACCCTAAAGAATCAGGCTTGACTGAACAAAAAGCATTCAGTCAGAAAGTATTAGAAGACAAGAAGTCATATCCTGATTCTGGCTCTTAGTACATATATGTCCTTGAGGGAGTGACTTACATTGTTCCCTGGGCCTTAGTTTACCTGTCTGTAGAATGAGATACTTGGGCTTAATGACCTCTAAGGTTCTTTCCATTTATTTGTAAATCCATGGTGACATAAAATACTTCAAAATATTTGCAATAAACATCTCTGTTAAAAGCCTAAAATCCAAGATTCATGAGAAATTATTAATGCAAATGTGTAAGAACAAATCCTATTCCCCACCAGATAAGTAATCAAAAGGTCTGAATAACCCTCATAAAGGAATTGCAAACAACTATACACATCAAAAATATGAAAATGTGCCAAATCGATAATTTAAAAATGCATATTAAATTGTCTCTAATATTTTACCTCACATTCGACTGAATTGCTAAGATGATTAAAAATGGAAACATTCAGTGCATAAGGGGCTATTGGAAGACAGGTGCACTAATACACTGATGTTGGAGCTACGACCTCGCCAGATCATTCTGAAAAATAATTTGCAATTACCCTCAAAAGTGACTAAGTAGCTAATAACCTTTGACCTTAAATAGCGAGGAAGTCAAGGACAGAATGAATAGCCTCATGTCCACAGCAGTGTATGTGGGTGTGGGAGATAGTAAAAAATTGAAAACAAAATAGGTCCTCAGTCCTTATGGAATAGCTGAATAAATTTTATATATGAATGTCATAGTATTGTAAGAAACAAGACATATAAAGAATTCAGAGAAATAGAGAAAATTACATGAACTAAAGTGGTAATTAATTAAACTGAAACAGAAAGTACCAGATAAATACACTGATATTAAAAAAAAAAATAGAAGCTTCCCCACAAAAAGAAGCCGACCATTATGTAATGATCTTGACTATAACATGACCTAGAGAAATAAATAGCCTTCCTTTCACTGGCAAGGTTAAGGGATTATGAGTTCAGAATGTTACTTAGACTGTTAGCCACTGTTACTGTGTTGGTTAGTTTCATTTAACTGTCTTTCTTTGTTATAAAGTAAAACCAAAGAGTGGAGATGAGAGTAGTGGGAGAGAGAGATTAGTTATATCCAGAAAGGACTGAAACAGAACAAAAGGTATCAATTAAACAAAGCAAGTAATCAAGCAAGAACATAAATAAGGGAATAAATAAATGAATAAATGAACAAATAAATAAATAGATGAGGTGGTAAATGAGTAAATCAATAAATAAGTTATTATTAGTCAAACAGGATAAAGAAATTATATTGGTATAATGATTCAGAGGAAACTGAGATTTATTCTGGATTCCATATAATTATAATCCCTCTGATCCAAGGTGAAAATAAGCAATATGATGTGTTTTTATTTTATTTTACTAGACCAAAGAACTTAATTCTGGAGAGCCATTCTCTCTTAAATCTTCTGTAGAAAATGAGGTAGTTAAGTATTGTACTCAAATGACTTTCCTATTGAGTTTCAGGCTGTCTATAAAGTAAGAGTAAACAGAGTTTGAAGCATGAAAACAAAGCAAGCAATTAAGTAAAACAGTTACCATCAATAAGCAAGAAATCTTGTTTTTACTAAAGTGGCAATATGTCACTTCGCTTGTATCCATTAAAAATGGATTATTGATTGTAATTCTGCACTTAGTAAAAGCTTGGTTATTTATCTGGAAGGGATCTTGGAGGTCATCTAAACCAACTCCCCTCATTTTATAGATGAGGATACTGAGGTCAAAGATCTCATAGGTGGTGATAGAACTATTCAGAGGTAGGATTTGAACCCATATCCTATGACTCTAAAATTAGTGCTCCTTTCATTATACCATGAAAGTCTTCAGTTGCTTAATTACCCCAAAATGGGGGATTGCAATAGGATATATTTTAGCTCTCTCCCAGCCCCGAGGTTCGTATTTGGAATATATGTTCTAGGAATTACTAACTCAGGTTATGATTACTTATATCCATAAATTAAGGAATTATAGAAGCTCACTAAAGGAGTTATTACTATAAAAACGTCCTCAATATTTTAGCCTGCATGCATTTGGTAATATATTTTTACCTGGGCTGAATCTTGAGAGTTAAATATTTCATTTGGATGTCTGCTCACTCCAAGTGGCATCAAACCCTGGGAGATTAGTGAATAATAAATAACAGCATTTTTTTCTTTGTTACCCTCTTATACCCATGCTTACCAAATCTCCTGCTAGGCAGCCAAAGAGAGTCTCAGTTTTTGTGAAAGAGAAGCAAGATGCTGCAGAGCCAACCTCACTGAAGCTTCAGAGGATCTCTTGCTGTGCCATCCAGACAATTAAATCACTCTGTTCCCTCCCTGAGCTACCTGAAACACAGGAGTGTCTAGAAAAAGGAATTGAATTTATCTTATGCTCAGCTTCTTTCAAGACATTTCAGGTGAAGTTTTAAATGACAAATTTTTAATGATTAAGATAACACTGTACTCCTTCTAAATGGATTTTTTCCAGTAACAGACAAACCTCACATTTTTTCATCTGAATTGATCCAAAAGGAAACCAAAACTGAATAATTGCTTTTATAAATTACTGGAAACAAAATCGACTTAATGGGTACAGAAAAAAAAAGGTCTATCATATCTGTGAATTGGCTTTATATTCATCCATGACTATAAAAATAATATAAAAAACTAGGATTTATATAGTAAAACTTCACATACTTCAAATTTCAGAAAGAGGAGGTAAGAGTATAAAATGCATATTTTGGAGCCAGGGAGAATTAGCTCCAAACTCAAGAATATCATTCCTAAATATACTCCTGCTTAGAACTGGAAACAACATAACGATGAGAGAAATGGACCATGAGACAGTTGGATAAAAATCACCAAGTATTATTACTCTATCAGTAATTATTGTAATATATATGACATGGGAAAACAAATGAAGCCTTTCACAAATTCCTTCAAGTGCTCATAATCATGTTGCCTTTTCTTCCCTCCTTCTGTTCTTCCTACTATATTTATATATCCTGCTATATTTACACACTACATTATTTTGTAGGAAATAACAGAGCAATTTTCATTATCAATAATACTTTAAAATAAAATTCAAATGATAGTTGTAATTCAATCCCAGAAAACTATTGGTTTCTGTCTATATTTTTAAAAAAACAATGTCTTGGCAAGCAGAAAACTGTAATTTACTTGTATACTTTCTAATACTTGAATTTTCTCCTATTTCATTTATTCAATCATCTTAAATGGTTTTCCTTTCCCATCTTACTCTAGATTGGTTTTTAAATAGACATTATTTTAATTAAAAGAAAAAAAATTATTATTGTCTAAATAGTTACAAAATAATTTGGTTAGAGGCATCTAGGTTGCTCTGTGAATAGAGCGCCATACTTGAAGACCAGAGGTCCTGGGTCCTAATACGGCCTCAGATACTTCCTACCTTTGTGACTTGGGGATGGTCTCTTAACCTCAATTGCCTGGCCTTTATGGTTCTTCTTCCTTGGAACTGATACTTAGTATTGACTCCAAGACAGAAAGTTTGCTTTAAAAAAAAAGAAGAAAATCTAAAAAAATAAGATAATTTGATTTGGTAAGATTTCTATTGATTCCACTAGGACATAAATGAATGCTAATCAGAAATCAAATTATTCTGTACATCTTAATGCAATTTATAGTATATTCTAAATCTGTATACTTAGTAGTAAAGATATTTTCAAAGCAAACAGTAAAGAGGCATAGTAAATAGAGAGGCAGAAAGACCTGATTCCAAGTCCTCCCTCTGATACAATTGGATTAGATTATGATTCCTTTAATTTAACTTCTTAGTGCTCAGTCTAGGCAATTCTCTAGGGTCTTAAGAAGTAGTTGAGAAGTTTATATAAATTATTAAAAGATATTCTTCATGGGGAGGTCTTTAAGTCAATAAAATATCAGGGATAAATACAAAAATTAATAAAAATTTATTTAATTCATATTTCACATTAAATAAATACTATCATTTTTATAGCACTATTCTTTTTAAAATATGAAAGAAAAGATCATATCCTTATCTTTGAGGTATTTACTCTTTTAGATAATCCATATAAGCAACTAAAGAGTAACACAATATGTAAAATTATATGCAGCACATAATTATATAAAATATAGAATTAAATTATTATCAAAGTCTATAAATTCTATAGAATACTTTATAATTATAATGTTTAAAACAAACACACACACATATATATATATATATTTAGACATGTATATATAAATGTATAATCTAGCTTTCTTTGTACCTTAGAGCATAAATTTTATAAAAATTTTGTTAAGAAAAGAAATATGTGATTTGGCATCATCAGTCTTGAGGGCTTGAATTGTCTAGGAACACAAGAAAAAATGACTGCAGATAAATGGCAAAGATGTGGTGAACAGAATAAGCATTGTTTCTATTTGAGGGATGAAGACAAGAGACAATCCTAACATCTCTCCTTTTTAAATTGAAGTCTTCTATTTGAAGATTAGGTAGAATTAAGATTGGATATGTTAAGTTGGTGCAAATTGATGTGAAACCAAGTGATGAGGAGGAGTTTGGGCATGATATGAGAGGAACAGGAAAATTATGATATTCTCCAAACTGCAAAATGATGCACAAAGGAATCTTTTAAAGAAGATTATTCTGGAAGTTATGTGCAGAATGATTCAGGAGAGATTTGAGGAATGAAAGCCAATCAAATGTCTACTTCAAGAATCAAATAATAAGATAAAGAAGATCATTGTAATGAAAACGGAAAGAAAAAGACAAACTCTTTTTTGAAGAATGATTCATCGATATAAAAAAAAGGAAAAAGTGACTTGAATATTTCAAATGGAGAGGGAGAGAGACGAGAATAGAAGTGTCTTTGGCAAGTTAACAAAGGATGTCATTTTAGAAAATCAGTGATGAGTTTGGTTTTAATATTTAGGATCTTTCCTGTGGAGCTTAAAGAAACATAGAAGGATCCTCTAATTCAAACTCCTCATTTTGTAGATGAAGGAGTAGAGAATTAGGGAGTTTTATGACTTTATTAACACAAATTGTATGCAATGGAGGATTTGAACTCTATTTCTTTACTCCACTATTCTGCTGCCTTTCATGTGTCTGACACGATGACAGAATATCCAAATAGAGATAGTATCAAATACGGAAGATGAAAGTTATTCTTGGTTATAAGTATAGAGTATTTGAACTGTCCATGGGATGGTGTTTAGGGAAGTAAGCAAAGATGTACAGGTCTAAACCTAAGAGAATATCTTGGAAATATAGCAGAATGATTTAAGTAAAAAATAGCTTTACATTTAAGCAATTTTTAAGACATAAATATTTATGAAAATAAATAAAACCAAGTGAGAAAAATTTTGTAACTGAGAACTTTAAAAAGAAAGGTTTTATTTTTTCCTCATCTCTCTAGGAAATAACCAATGAAGGAATTTTTTTAATTTATTTTTTATTTTTACTTCTTCCTATGTTATAGCTCTTCCTAAATGTGAATATTTATCTTCTCACTCTATAGTGTTTAATACAGAAATAGCATAGCTTTAAAACACCAATTCCCTATGGTGATAAGCATTATAGGAAAACAAGCAGTTCCTACTTCCTTCACGCAAATGTATTTTCAATGTTGTCTACTATTTAATTCAAAGTAATTGTTATCATTATAGAAAAGCAGACCACAGAAGGGGAGCCTAAATCTATAGTGACATCTAGAATTATCTCTGATATTTCCTAAACATTTTGCAATACCCAAAGAATTAATAGTCTAAATAGTGTTACTGGATTTTTCTATCAAGTAACAAGTATTCAAAGTGAGAAAATTCACCAGTCCACAGAGTTTGGTGTCTCCATTACTGTTTTGGTTTGATTTGTTCTTAATATAATGTCTTCTAATATAATAGTAAATGTGATGCACTGAAGTAAATTTTTTTAAAATTCATTTCCTTATAGTATCTCCCCTCTTTAGTTTTCAGAATATCATTTTAGTCCCGTTCTACCTTGGCATCAGAGCCCACTGTGTATTATGCTCTACTGAGGATTCCATAACACTGGGTGGTGCTATATACCAACAGGAAAAAAAAAAACATTTATTTAGTCTATGTATTTAGAGGGCTTTAATATTTTATGATCCTTAGCCCAGGCTTGATATCAAGTGTTACTGGCCATTCTTTTCTGGTCCTTCTAGTTTCATGCTCATCAAAATATGTCACTCTAAGTGGGCTAATTAACAACAAAAAAAAGAAGTCAATCATATCATTCAATCCAGATAACATAATGCACATAAAAGGATAATTTATTTTAATAATAAAAATGGATCTCTGACAATGGGGGATTTCTTGTCCTTTTACTGAAAACTGAGAACTTACTGAAGAAATATGAGTGACAGTGACTAAGAAAAGACTAAGCAGACATGTTAAAATGAAAATTGCCTATAGTACTAGCTATTCTAGTCGGGGGTTTTTTGTTTTGTTTTTGTTAGTTTTATTTTGTTTAAAAACAGTGACCTAATTCAATGAATCTAATACTCAAAGGTAAGTTTATTCATTTTTGAATTGCACATTTACAAGCCTATAAGATAATAAGATATAATAATCTTTCCATCAGGTAGACACCAGAAGGAGTACACACAAAAGTATAAAATATAATGCTTATTTTCAACATGAGTTACATATGGGATATGTCTAGTAGAAACCATAGGATAAACAATGAATTTGATTTTATGTTGTACTATATTTGTTTTATAAAATATAAGAATCACTAAACACAATAAAAACACTTAATAAAGGATAATGAAAAATGCCTTACACTCAGCGCATACTTAATATATATCTATAGCTGCTGAAACTAATCACATATGTACAAATAGGGAAGTATAATTTTAACGAATATACAATTTTTTCTTGGAATTTAACTATTACATATGATTTCAGAACATACATATGCCCTCTGCCATCTGGAAATATCAATAACCAAACTGTTTCTAGTGAAGCCTTTCTAAACCTAAGACTTCAGATTAATTGCAAAAGGGAAGAAAAGGGAAGAAAAAAGAAGTGGTCCTTTTAGGAAGATTTAATGAATGCATATTTATTCATAAGATCATAGGAAAAGAGAGAAAGAAAGAAAGAAAAAGAAAGAAAGGAAGGAAGGAAGAAAGAAAGAAAGAAAGAAAGAAAGAAAGAAAGAAAGAAAGAAAGAAAG
>NC_058135.1:154878576-154901619 GCF_016433145.1 Gracilinanus agilis
AAGAAAGAAAGAAAGAAAGAAAGAAAGAAAGAAAGAAAGAAAGAAAGGTCTCATAACTAAGGGTTGGAGATGGTAGTTGTTACAGTCTACCACATTACCTCTCTGCTCTATGATTTTATAATAATCTTTCTTAACGCAGAGTTCTTTTCTTTTTAGGTATCGTATTTACCAGGATTTCAGATAATAAAATAGTAAAATAATATCTTTTATCAACTCACAGTTAAAACATTGAGTTTCTCAGTATTTTTTCCAGAAATTTTCTTAATCCTTAACATACTCCTCTTTACTTATAATTTTTATAACAACTGTAAGGGTGAAAAAGGGGTTTTATGGGTTCAATATATTAAAGATGGTCACCAGAGGATTGAACTATTATCAATCCTCAATTAAGAATCATCTCAAATCAAAATTGACTTTTATGGAAATTTATTTACATGAGAGAAGAGAGAGAGGAAGAAAATGAGAATCTATCCCACTGATTAATCCAGGTAGATCTTAGCCCTCAGCAGAGGGTTAAAGGGCCTGAGGCCTGGAGGGGAAGGGAGCAAACTTCATTCACAGAGTCTATAAAAGGAAGTTTCCCAATAGAAGTTCAGGAAGATTCAGTCTTTAAACTCACCACGTGGAACAGTCTCGGTCACAAACCAGCAAAGCTCCCTCAGATCCCCTTCACCAAACCAGAAGCTGCCTCACTCACTCACCTCCCTATTTTATAGTGGTCACATGTGGTCACTTCCAGTGCCTTCCCCTAGCCTGCATGTCCAATCACAACAGATGCTTTCTCATAGAAAGCATAGGGGGCAGTCCACTGATTCTTATTTGTTACTCACTCTAGCACACATGGGTTAGGACCTCCCAGAATTAGAGGTGTTCTCACCTTTGGTGATTAAATCTAAAGATGGGCAGTGTAGACTTAATCTAATTATCACACAATTTAACTCTCAATTTCTCTATCATTCATGGATTTTATTTGTAGCAGAGAAATAGTTACCCAAGTAATTCAATTCTTGAACAAATAAGAATTTAACTAAACAAAATAATTAAGATTCTCAAATGGATCTATGACTTCACCAATATATTTCCTACACTGATTCAGATGGTAACCAATCCATACCTGCCTGTTATATATAATTCTTACATATCCTTCAGTTTTCTTTGCTTTGACTTGACACCATGAGAATGCAAATATAGAATATGGACTACCTAAAAACTAGCCTTGAGTCTGACTGCACAGAAATCCCATCTACTTCTTAACTCATACATTTATTTACAACAAAAGAATATGCGTGTGTTGTTTCTATAATATATATGCATATAATTAATGCTGTTATGATAGGAGGGTATTGAAATAACATTTAAAATGATATATGCAATCATTTCTCAGAATTGTCAAGCCCTGAGCTAACTTTCAAGCATTTATGTGAGAAAATATATGAGGTGGCACTACTTTATAGAACTTCAAAAACAAAACATTATATACATTAAAACAATAAAATGGGTAATCTGCTAGCTAAAATTTCACTATTTGTCATAATAAACCAATGCAATAAACTTTACGATAAAATATATTAATTAAACAATGAAATCTTTCTAGGCATTGTTTGGTTATTTATCAACTGTAAAATATATTCATAAACAGAGTGAACTATAATCCTGTCAGAAGACATATAATACTGATTCATAATTCAAGTGTTCCTTCAGCTCTGTTTGGTTTGGTTTATAATCAGAAACATAAAACTCTATATTTTTCCATCATAAAGGTGGCCATCAGTCTACTCTATGAGTCATAAAACATCTATCAGCTCTGATTAAGTAAAGTCAGATTCACAGTTTATATTAGTTTAGACCCACCCTCCTCATGTAAAGTACTAGTAATTAGTTTTAGTTCATTTATAGTGTCATCTTTGCCTTTTACATTAATCTTAAAGACTGTGAAGATAAAGGTACTTTACAAATCACATAGCCCAGCTATCACAATTTACAGATGAGGGAAGTAAGGTAAAGAAATGTTTTCAGTGACTTGCCCAAGGTCACCCAGAGCTAGTTATTAGCAGAGCTGGAATTGGAAGTTAAATCTCCAGGATTCTGTCATGACTCCTATTTAGCATCAAAAAATCATAGATTTAGATATGGAAAGGATTATAGAAGACATCATCTCCCTGCCCCGATTTTATAGATGAGAAAATTCAGATTCAAAGACATTTAGTCAATTGCCCAAGGCTTTCCATTGTAAACTTATGCATCATCTTTTACAGATTTTTAGGTGTGGCGGGTGAGAAGTCTATACTTCTTTTCTAAAACCTTATGGCATTTATAAATGTCAATCAACCTAACACTTAATCACTATGTTGGATTCTTCTCCAATTTTTAAAAAATATCTGTTTTTACTCATTCCTATTTTATTTCAAGTTCATTGAGCCATACTTTTTTTCCTTTTCCTATGATCCATTCAACATATATGATAGTGCTGGAAATGAAGAAAGACTAAATAAATATTTTTAAAATCTGCAGGTATTTAGGTCCTAGAATAAGAGAAACCTAAATTTAGAAAAGATCTGAGAGAACATATACTCCACCCCCTTCATTTTAAAGATGATGATCCTGGGGCTTATTAAAATAAAGAGATTTGCCCAAGGTTAAGAGTGAGATCATTGTCATTGAATAATTCCACATAAAACCATCCTGTTCACTTAAGGAGACTAAAAAAATATTAGGAAATGTAATAATAAAAATAACAAATTGCACATGTGGATCATCCATTCATGGAGAGCATGTTTACAATAGGCCTTTTTGTAAACTTATTAAAAAAAAGTTCTCTGTCTATTGCAGTTAAAGTCACCTATGATTTCACTGATACAGGGAACTACCAAAGAAATTGAAACTTTTAGTGTTGGGGAGTTGCCTAGAACAGTATGTATCAAAGGCAGAACTTAAGCCCAGGTCTTCCTGGCCTCCAGAAAGCCTCTCTCTACACTATACCATGATGCTTTTTATGAAGATGAAACCAGGACTAAAAAGAAACCTTTCATTAATGATATGACAACAAAATGCCACCAATAATAATTTTTATATTTGTATAGTGATTTATACTTCTTCTTGAAGTACTTTTTCACATTGTCATTTGATATTTATGTTTAATTTGCAAACATCATTGATATATTATAAATGTTTGATGTTTATAATTCTCATCCATTTGGCAATGAAAAAATGGACATACATTAAACATTGCTAATAATTTTCTTGTAAATATGATAAAATCAAAGTTTTTATTTTTCTCTTTACTCATGTAGTGAAATAAACTCAAATGAACATTTCACAAAGATGATGTTAACTCATATAAATACATGATGGGTTCAGAGGTATATATTGGAATGAATGATATGAGGTCTCTAAGGTCAGCGATTCAAATAAACATACATGATTACTTCTGTAATAAATTGTGAAGCATCTGAATGCTTTTAAGCATAAAAGTTAATCAAGCTATTAAATGATATGAAGTCAAGAAAGTTATAAAATGATACAACATAAGCTTGAGCTATTTTTCAGTCTGTCAACATGATGCAAAATGGAAGCCTTTTTAAAAGTTTTGTAAACAGCATAGGTATTTTTATAGACCACTGATATTTGGAACAGAGATATAAGTTATAGATATGTCATTTGAGAGTAAAATATCTCAGGTGACCAAGTTAGCATAAAATTGTCACATACCTGTAAGATATAAACAAAGTGAAAAGCACTGTTCTACTTATACCCAGTGCTTCATTTTACAAAGGTATATATAAGGTTTATATAACTACCAGGTACACAAGTGGTAATAAACAGAGGATATATTTGTTCTCTTTTCCTTTAAATTCTACACACATAAACACATATTTTGTAAGGGGAAAAAAAGTCTTGCATACCTGGTACAAAGACAAAAGTGAAATAGTTTTTGCCCACGAGGAACTCACAATGCGTCCAAGGGAGAAAATTTTGTTTGTAAATGTGTATATACCTATACTTGTATACATGTATATATATATGTATATTTACACATATATGGATATACAAGCACAGCAAATGCTTGGAATGTTTATATGCACTGGTCTGGGATTGATTCTTTTGCTTTCATATGTGCTACAGGTGTGATCTAAGAGCAGTTTATGATCTAAGTACTTCTGCCTTTCTGTGGATTTGGCTTGTTTACCTGCTCTTACACTGTAAGGGGAGGATCGCAGAGACCATCCATCTCATCATTAGATTTAAACTCTCTTAGAATGAATGGGGTCATTTTATTCAGAGGAAAAATTCTTAACCTTACCCTTCTATCTAGCTTTCAAGTACTTATCCAATGTGCTGTCAGTCTATACAGAGTCACAAAGATACCACTTTTATTACTTAAACAAAAACATTAATAAAGCAAAAAAAATTCTAATTATAGAATCTGCTATCTCAAAGCAAACATATGAATGATAAGTGTAGGTCCCATTCTTCCACAAATTGCACTCAATATAACTATGGTGAAAAGTGGGTATATACTTGTTGAATCCTGGTAGGAAAATAAAGGTGAAGACATCATATGCTGATGGAAGTATTCATCTAGACTGCAGATGTTCAATGTCATTATTTCATTCATAACAAGAAAATGCTTCTCTGTGCTCATTGCTTGACTGCTGATCCTTACCACTTTTTAACGGGGGGAATCTTCTTCTCTCCTCTACTGAAACATAACCTTTAAAGCTCTTTCAATTAACCGTCGCCCTTTAAAAAGTGTTTAGAAAATGTTAGCTCTTTACGTGAATAGCATTTCTCTTTAAGACAGACAACTGTCAAGCACATCAAATTGGCCATCAGCCATACAGCCCAGCTTTGTCCGTTATTCATTCTCCTTGATGTTGCCTGATCCCAGCAGAAAGGAACTCATAGCATCACAGCTTCTTAGCTGGGTGCCAAAGCAGCAAGAATGGCTATCTCCTTTTCCTTCTCAAACTAGAGGTGGCAGCATAGAGCAAAAAGCCCTTATATCCAGCTTCACTTTTCTCCAATTTTAAGTGGCTGGTGCTGAGGGCTAATGGCTATCTGGTCATTGCCACTCAACCAATGAAAGCAGTTTTCTCTCTTACTAGTTGGGAATCCTTCAGCTGAAGCCTTTCAGCTAAATGTTGCTAACTGTCACAATTCTAACTGAGCAGCTTTTCTGTGTTGTCATTGTGTTGTTTTGTCAGCTCTTCTCAGTTTTCCCTGCTGCCATTTTATATAATTTTTCTTTGCTTTCTCACTTACTTCATTCCATGGCTTCAGTAAGAGTCTCCTACCTCTCTCTGTGTGATTCACCTTTTGTTTAAAGTCTCATCTCCCCAAATTTCTCCTATCAATAAGCAGTCCATTTTTTCAAGCAGACCTCAATCTCTGATGTGGCTGTGATTTCTCATTTTCTCATTTTTATCCCATTTTGTCATAAAATATGCTTATGCAAACTAACTAAAATACCCATCATGCTTCCTCTGAAGCCTCCAACATGATGGTCTGTATGATGACCTTGAAATTGTTTCTACACATTTGCATTTCTCTTTAAAAAAAATCACAACACACTGAACATATTCCTCAGCCTCTTCATATTAAACTGTTCCTATACAAGTGGGGCAAGACTCCACATTTTTAATGAAAAGATTCAAATCCTTAAATCTATATCAAAGATCATTTTCTCTTCCAAAGTATGCAAAATCTCATCTGAGAGCTGTTTATCCATACACATATTTTAGCCCTTTATATTAAAATAAAATTATTTCCCCACTGCTATTAGGTTTCAAAATGTGCATTTATAACAGTGGCAATAACCCCACATCATTTGACAATCAACATAAATCTCTTCCTCTTCACAAAAACACTTTCTCTGTTTTTTTTCATAATCAATTGCTTATGAAAATGGTCTTCAAGAAACAGTTACAGAAAAATAGAAGATAGACGTGTGATACTTTTTAAAAATGGGAATAAGAGATATGGGCTGAGAGAATCAAGAAGTCTCATGAAGAAGGTGGTTAAATTGAACAACAAAGGGATTTGAAGAGACAGAAGGGTGTGCAATCTGGTGTAAGAGGTTGCCAGTGCAAATGTTTGAACGGGTGATATGAAGTGTCATATATAAGGGACAATAAGGAAGCCAGTTTGGCTTCTCTGTGGTCTATATGAAGAGGAGTTATGTGTAAAACAAAAGCCTAGAGAGAAAGATTGGGATCTAGGTGTGAAGAGTTTCAAATGTCAAACAAAAGAATTGATATTTGATCTTAGAAGTAATAGGGAGCTGCTGGAATTTCTTAAACAAGGAGTGACATGATATGAGCTACATTTTAGAGAAGACTTTGGGGCAACTTTGTAGAGGGATGGGTGGGAGTGGGGAGAGATTCGAGGCAGTCTCAACCTTATACTTGACAACAATTAATAGGCTATTGCAATAGGCCCTACAAGAAGAGAAATCATTCTAGGTACACGATTTTAAAGTGGGGGATAAGGCAAACGAGGGAGTGGTGAAACAAGTTGAAACTGGTGTCTTCTAAAAACAATTTTCTGGTGTGTACAATCTAATTCAGTTTAATTGCCTGGGGATTTATGTTTCTAACAATTTTATAGTTATTTCTTAAAATGCCAAAGGAGTGCTACATAGAGACAATTATGTCTTTAGGTGAGAGGCAGTGAAGCCCAACTATGATAGATAATAAGGGGAGGAGTAAAGAGCCTTGTCTTTTTCTAAGGTCTCCAAGTGAGTAGCAACTTCACTACAACACAAGCTATTTCCCTCCCCTTTTGCCTGTTACTATTTTGAAAGCATTTTTGTTTGATATAGGAATTCAAATGTATAAGCTGGTAGAATATCTGAGTTGTAAGGATCTCAGAGATCATCTAGTCTAACCTATTTCTAAAGCCCATGCTTTCAACGACATTCCCATGAGGCTAACTAGTCTCTCTTTGCCAAATCTCTAGGCTCTGAAACCAGGCTACACCCCTTAAGGCTTATCCTTATCCTTTGGGACAGCTTAATTTATTGGGAAGATTGTTCTATCATCAAGCATAAATCTGTCTCCCTATATCTTTGCCACAGTGATCATAGCTCTCACTAGAGTCAATGAAAACAAATACAATTTTTTCTTTCAAAGGATATATTTTATGCATTTGAAGAAAGTAATCATGACCCTCCCCTTCACCAACCTCTCTACCTAAATTTTCTCTTCTTCAAGCTTTACATCCCTAGTTCCTTTCACTAGTCCTCGGATGGCATAATCTTCAGTCACTTAATCATGCTGCTTATTCTTCTCTGGACATCCTTTAACTTAGCAATGTCTTTACTTCACTGAAAAACATCTTCCTTGAAATCTTCGTGGGCATTTAATCAAAGGCTCATAGAACTTGCATTTTTATATTTCTTAGTTTTAATGTTCAATTAATAGAGAAAATCCAAACATCTATTTAGATAATTTGAAAAATATTTATTTAGCATGGAGGCAGATATATGGATAAAGAAGCCAAATATTTCCAAAGATAAAAACAAACAAATAAAACAACTCTTCTTACTCATAAAGAATGAGTGAAAGGATGCTGGACAGAGGTTTTTATACAGCTGGTAACAATTGGTCCTGAGTGAATTCCTGATGAGATGATTTCATTCTCTTGAAGTCAGGTAAACCAAGTATGAACTCCCACCAGGCACAAAACCCAGAAAATAAGAGACATTTCTCACACTAATAGTCCTATTCACTAGACCCTTACATTCCCTTTATGTGGAAAAAACAACGTTAGCTTAGAGCATACAATTTCCATCAAAGTTCCAGTCTCTCAAGCATGTCCCCCCCAAAAATATTACATCCAATAGATATGGATTATTTTCCAAAATATACCAGGATTCTGAAAATTGGTAGCACATCCATTTTTTATAACTTCCATGTGGATATTATTCATCCATATAGCCCTATAATATAAAGTATTTAAAGAGTATCATTAATATCTAAGAAGATTCCATTTTGAACAATACTTTTCATAATGAAATTTGATTTACAGAATTCCTTGTAAATGAAAAATCATATTCATCACAGCACAAAAAGTATGATTGTTTTAAAATGTAGAACTTCTTGTAGTTAAAATAACACTAACAGGGGGATGAGAAGTCAGACCATGATGCAATGAAGATCCTTTCTATTTTGTCCAAGTAGAAATCACGCAATGATATAGAATTTCCATTATTAATGAGTTTACTTTCATTCTTTTCCTTTCAATATCAAAATGAAACTGCAGTAGCAAAAAGATATATAGTTCTAATGGATTGTATTGGTGTACATGATTTTTTAAGTTAAGGATTTAATCAACCTAAGATACTAATTTAATAACATCTAAACTTCAGCTGCTCAAGATTCAGTATAATTCTACTGTCTGTATACCTGTAAGTAATCATAAAGTAAGGTTGACTCCTTCTTCCTAGAGGATGCAATCTTTCCTGAAAGGAGGAAGGACATATTTTTGTCCATTTTGATTTTTTGATGTTCTCATAAAATCTGTCAAAAGAAGATGAATTTCTAAAACTTTTATGAACATGCTGAATCTTAAAACATTTTCTTGATTTGTTAAGATGATGTAATTATTTTAAAACTTCCTATAAGTTATACTATTTCTAACCATACTTTCATTGTTACTCCTTCAACTACCATCAGCATGCACTCAGCTTTCTCCTACCCTTTATCACCTCCACTTTCCTTTTGATTTAATGTTTATCAGAGTACTAAGTGTGAGTTGCTGTGATAGACCTGAAAAATACAAAAACAAAAATGACAGTGCTTATTCCCAATGAGATTATTTTCTACTTGAGGAAAAAAAGGCATCCATACCACTTGGGGAAAGCGATAATATTTATAACTAAGAAGTCCTGGGAATGCTTTATGTAGGATATGCACAGGAACTGACCTCAGCAAGAATATAATATTAATGATTAAACCATTGCAATGGGCTGGGATACTGTACCTGCTTACTTCTTTCTTCAATACGGGCTCCTTTCAGTTCTGTACCCAGGAAGGGTGTCTCTATCAAGTTTAGTCCTTGAGGAGAGTCTCATTTTTAAAAATACTTTGGGGCTCATTAAACCCTAATCCCATGAGGAAAAATGCTTATAGCTTAGGCTTCAAATCATTTTTAGGTCTCTCCAAAGAGGAGTATGCTGAATATTCAATATAAATCTTTAATTGATGGCTAGAAACTAATGGGGTAAGCCTTAACTGGGGCATGGCTAAACAAATTACGATATATGGATGTAATGGAATGCCACTGTGGTGAGAAATTACAAAAGTGATGGTTTCAAAGAAACATGGGAGGGGCAGCTGGATAGCTCAGTGGATTGAGAGTCAGGCCTAGAGATGGGAAGTCCTAGGTTCAAATCCGGCCTTAGACACTTCCCAGCTGTGTGACCCTGGGCAAGTCACTTGACCCCCATTGCCCACTCTTACCACTCTTCCACCTAGGAGACAATACACAGAAGTTAAGGGTTAAAAAAAAGAAACATGGGAAGACTCAGGAATTCATACAGAGTAAAGTAAGAAGAACTAGCAAAACAATTTATATAATCACAACAAAACTGTAAAGATAAACAACTGTGAAAGATTTATGTGGTATGATCAATGCAATGACTCCTCTTATTCCAAAAGACCATTGATGAAGCAATGAAGCATTTTCCCCACCTCCTGCCAAATGGTAAAGAGTTCAAGAAACAGAATGATACATTCACTTTTGATGGTGGTCATCATGGGAATTTGTTTTAATTGAATTTTTACACATACACACACACACACACACACACACACGCATATTTGTTACAAATGTTTTCTTTTCCCTTTTTTTCTATAGGCCAGTGAAAAGGAGAGATAATAAATGACTGATGATTGAAAAATTAAATCTTTTAAAAGCTTGGTATGGAAAATATTTTCTGCACACAGAAGAAATGCTAAAGGGCATTGACAGAATATAACACTTACTTTTATAATCTCTTTGACAGCTGACACTTAAACCTATGCAGAATGTAAAATAGTTTTCAGGATTAATAATTAGGCATTTCAGATTTCATTTTGTTTCTGTACTGTCCGAATAATTCCTTAGCCTTATCTTCTACTAAAGCCAGGAGATTTTGACCAGTCTTCTTGTTGAGATTCATCTTCTCCAAGAACACCGAAATAGTTTCTGGGAAACCTTTTCTTGCTGTTTTTTGGCTCCAAGAAATAACGCAAGATCTCCTAACCTCCCAAATAGACATGATCACTTCAAAGTCTAGACATGTTCATCACAGGGTAGCTATTCATTAACTTCAGATCAGGAAAAGGGAAAAAACACAAAGGAGGCAGTCTTAAATCCAGGCTAAGGGTTACCTCGGTAGGATATGCTTAAGATACCATAAACTTAAAGTTGCAGAGTCCTTACAAGATTCATAGGAGGTAAACAAATACTGAGCCTTGGGTCACTCTCTTTTAAATATCCCCTAAATCTTAGCACTTCTTGACCAGTGGCTACTAAAGTTAGTACTTCATCAGTTCAAGGCACCAAAGCTCTCAGTACCATCCAAAACCTATTGTTGACCAAAGGCAAGAAAACCAATTTTGTATATGCCTTGTTCAACCTCTATTTTATAAGGACACTAATAGAAGTGAGAAGGGAATACTTCCCAGGTACCAGGAACATAGACATTCTGCTAAAATGGGAGCAAAAGAGATAGAATAACAAGTTTCAAGTTGTAACAATGTAATGAGAGCAGGAGAAATATATCTGGTAAAGTAGTATGGAGATAGATCCTATGCTGAGGAGGCAAAAGAAAGATCCTGAATATTTTTAAGCAGGAAAGTGAATGGTCAGACCCATGTCTTGGAAAGACTATTTTGGAAGTTCTGTGAAGAATGGATTGGTGAGGAAGAGACAGAAACTACAAAGAAGAAACTGGACTAGGCTATTTGAGAAATGATAGGCACCTTGCACAGAGTAGTGGTTATATGAATGAAAAAGAATATTGTTTCTCCCCATATAACTCTCTCACTTTCAGTTACTTGTTTCCCCTATAAGAAGGCTTTTATATATTAATTTGTTAATGGTATTTGCTGATATATTTAAAGAAGTAAGTTGGAACTTGAAAATTTTCTTTAAAAAGAGTAAAAAGCTTTTTAGTCTTTACCCACACTCCTGCTCCAGGGTCCTGTTTGTCTCACTTGCATATTAGTTCAAGTACAAACTCCAGTTACTCTTCATGTCATTTCAAGGCCATATCCTTATCCACTGCCTAAATGCTCAATGCCTACCCCTTCTACCCAGCTGTTTCCAATTCTGAAACCATAATCAAATCAATTCCATCATTGCTCTTGGAAAGGAAATCTACTATGACTCTACGGCTTAATTTGCCATCTCTATAACATTTGGGTGACCTTGGGCAAGTCACTTGACCCCTACCGCCCACCCTTACCACTCTTGGGCCAAGGACGGTCCCTAGTCCGGATGAAAAAAGGAGGAGGGTTGGGCGTGGGGCTAGCAACCCCACCCTGTAAAAACTACATCTGCTAAAGAAACTGCAACCTAAAGTAGGGGCAGCTGGGCTAGCTCAGTGGATTGAGAGCCAGGCCTAGAGACGAAAGGTCCTAGGTTCAAGTCCGGGCTCAGACACTTCCCAGCTGGGTGACCCAGAGCGACTGTGTCCCATTGCCTACAGGTTGTGGCCCTATGCTCCTAGAATGGAGTCCCAGAATAAAAAAAAATAACTTTACAAATGAAGATATTTCTCTCTAGTCACCACTCCCCATATACTTGGCCTTTCCCATTGAATGTAAGCGCCTTATAGGCAAAAATTATCTTTGCTTTTATTCATTCATTCATTATTCATTTACTTATTTTTGTATCCCTAAAATCCTTGGGACCTACTAAGTCCTTAAATCCTTTTCACACTTTTTCCTTCTTCTACTCTTTTTCAGTGCTCGTTCTTTCATGTCATTCATTTCGCCCAAGAATCAGAGTTTACCAAACAAACTGACATAGTGACAATGTCAGACAGTATGTGCTGCATTCTTTACCCACAATCATCAGGCTCCTGGAATCAACTGGAAATTGTATTGCTCTAAATTCCAATATATATATTTTAATATTGCTTTACTTTGTGGCAGTCATTATGTATATGGTTGTCTTGTTTCTATTTACTTCACTCTGCATGCATTCATATGAGTATCCTAAAGTTTCTTTAAATGTTTCATATTGTTTTAATATTCTATTTCATCACAGAATAGTTGTTCTGCAATTCCCCAGTAAGTAGACATGATTTTTTAAATTGTATACTCTCTTTCAAAAAGTACTACAATAAATATTTTTATTATATGCATTGATATTTATTTTCTTTTTTCTTTTCTATTCTTTTTTATAGTTACCTGACAGATTAAGACACATGTTCATTTAAAGGCCAGATTCAAAGCATTTATGGGGTTTCTGATATAAATTTTACTTTTGATGATTTATTGTATATTTAATGTAGTACATCATTGAAACAAGTAAGCTTGTTTTCCAAATATATTTTCAAATACAAGAATTCCAAAGAATAGTGACACAAAATCTTTCAAGGTATTTCCTCTAATTATCCATTAGGATTCTTTGCCCATTCATACACCTTTATATTTTATTTTATTGGAATACACACACACTGCATCATTTTATAAAATCCTTTTTTTAGATTTTTTTATGTTCTTCATATGTATTTATACTGATTGAAATCTGGAATTGCATTACAATAATGCATTACAATGTATTTAAATTTTCTACCATTGTCGGACATTTAGGTTTCTTCCAGTTTTATGTGATTACCAATAATATTGCCACTAATATTTAACATGTTACTTTCCTCCAATAAAAATAACACTATAAGTATATTCTCAAAACTGAGTTTTAACATTTTTTACTGAGAACTATAAGACTGCTTTCTAAATTTGCAACTAGTTTGCAAACCCACCAGCAAAAAATGATTATACCTATTTCTCTGCAGCTTCACCACCATTGAGATTAGTTTTTTTAATCATTTTTTTGCTAATTTGGTGATGTGATATCCCAGAATTATTTTAATTTGAATTTCTTTGATTATTAGTGAAACTGAGTATTTTTAAGTAATTATTAATAACCTGTGCTTCTTTTTTCCAAAAATTGTCTGTTCACCCACTGCTTGGCATATTATACATTGATGCCTATTGATTGGTAGATACCAAAGCAAATTGAAGTCATTAACATAATAGAATATTGGTACCTCATTAAGGAATAATGAATATAAAGAGTACAGAAAAGAAATGGATTGACTTACATCATAATATAAATTCAAATAAGAAGAACCAGGAAAACAATATAGGTCAAAACTACAACAATATAAATAGTGAAAATGAGAACAAGGACAGCAAAAATGAAATTGGATGGGTCGTACATAGTAATTATAATAAGCAGGATTGATGTGAATGATGAGAAGAGAAAATGCATCTCATATATTTCTTTATTATTTTAACCTGGCTCAGTTCAATACTTCTACTTCATGCTCCAAGAACTTCTCAATCCTGAAGTTTCCCTTCAACTTTGACATTCATTCCTCACAAGTACCCTCTATTTCCTTGGAGCCCATCTCTCCCAATATTAGAGAAAGTGAATTATTCTCTTGCCAGAATTTCAATTTAAGAAGTAAAAGTGGGAAAATGACATTGATTCTATGTTGCTATTGCTTTCATTCTGTATCACTTCTGGTATTTTGCATACTACCACACTTGTTTTTTTGTCACTGACAAGTTTGTAAGTTCAGTTCTCCTATAAACCACTCATTGTCTCTGAATTAAGTTTAGAAGTTCAGTTTCCCTGCTAATCAGTGTTCCATTCTTGCCCAGGAAAATGTGCTATCCTTGAACAATGAAGGTGGAGGGCAGGGAGCCTACTTTGTTATCCAAGAAGTCTGGTCTACCATCACTATATTGTCTGTAGAGGTAGAATTAGATGACAAACATTTTTGCTATAGGATGAGTTGTAGCTAGCCACTCCTCTCAATTTCAAGCCAATCATATAATTCCCCAAGCCTACGATGCTACAAGACTCTATAATCTAACACAATATTTTCCCCATCTTCTGCCTTCTTCTATTTTGGACGTTTCTCCTTTTGTCTATAAAAAAGAGCTGTTTCCCTCATTCTTAGTCTTACTTTCCTTGAGGGGACTGAGTTGCTGTCTATTTGCAAATTTGCTCTTTGTCAATAAAGTGATCATGATTTGAACTTTTTCATTTAGTTTAATTTGTAAGATAAGGGAACCCAGGTCAGCCAATTTTTCATTTCTCACCAGGCTGCACTATTATGACTTCTCCATCATGCCTCTATGCTATTTCAACCTAATTCCCACTATCCCTCATGCATCCTTCTTTTTGGATGTTATCTTCCTCCATTAGATTATTAAGAGAATATATTTTGCATTTCTTTATTTTGTATTCTCAACATATAGCACAGTGTCTACAATATAGTAGGTGATTAATAAATATTTGTTGAGGTTCTCAATTACCTTCCATGAAAAGAGGGTGAAAAGAAGGTAATATAAGAACAAAAGGCAGAAAATTTTTTGTGAAAAGACAAACAAAAAATGAAGTGACTTATAAGCTATGTTGATATCCAGATAGAAAACCATGCAACATATCTAGCTCCTTTTGTATATTTAGGTTTCATATTTTATAGACATACTTGATGAACTATTTCTCTAATCTGTTATTTTAATTTTGAATTTTTGTAATGCACATTTCTTTTTACCTTCATATACTCCAGAATACCTTGTCTTTTTTCTCAATATTAATAATTCTAATAATGGCAGGAAGTCCAACATTCTCATTCACTTTTCTTGCAATAATACATGATTCTTTTTTTTTACTGCACTATAATGAGAAGCCATTTAAAGGATGTAATATATTTGCACCTCAGAGGTACTAAAAAAAGTGATGTTTGTATTCCAAATGTGAAATAACAGTTGAAATTTTTGTATACTCAATTTGATTTATTTAGACAGCTCATCTGAAAATTTTCATCTAATTTGTCATTCATGCCCTCTGTTTTCATCTTCCCTGAACAATAAGATTTTATATTTACATTTTTGAAAACTTTTCCTTGTTTTTTTAGGGGTGTGTGTGTGTGGATAAGAATAAATATGAGTAGGCCCGAAATATCTAAATCATGTATTACTTTAATTTGTTCTGGTGCTCTATGTGTCCATATCTACCAAGGGAGTACAGAGAGTATAATCTAAATTATTTGAAGGAAAAATATATAGGAGAAACTATATAGAATAATCAGGAGATATTCATATTGTATTATTGAATTCATTTTATTATATTGGTATAAGAGTTCTAAATCTACTTTGGATTAAAGTAAGCAGGGAGAAAAATCAAGTGACTACTGTGGTAATTTGTCTTCTATGAGTTTGAGATCAATCGTTGTTATAATCACAGGCTGCCTGTCAAGAGAGAAAGGATTTATTTCGGGGTTAAGTTCTATCATGGATTTTTATCCAATTCTTGTTAGATATGAATGATCTACCTGCTTCTGTCCTTTGTAAATGGAATGAATAATAATAATAATGCTAACATTTATGTAGTTCTTACCTTATGCCAGGAATTGTGCTATTAACTTTTTACAAATATTATCTCACTTGATCCTTATAAGAACACCAAAGGTGCTATTGTTCAGTTTTTTTCTGTTGTCTCTGATTTGTGTAACTTCATTTGGGGTGCTCTTGGCAAAAATACTGGAGTGGTTTGTCATTTCCTTCTCTAGTTTATTTTACAGATACAGAAAGTGAGACAAACAAGCTTAAGTAACTTGCTCAGAGTGTCTGAAGTAAGTGTCTGAAGCTGGATTGGAACTCAGGAAAATGAGTCTTCCTGATTTCAGGGCTACAATTCTATTGATTTTTTTACTTAGATGCCCAACTCTGAAGTTAGCTGCTATTATTATCACCATTTTACAAATGAGGAAACTGAGGCAAACAAAGGGTAAGTGACTTAGACAAAGTTATGTGGATAATCATTATTAGATTTGAATTAAGTTCTTTCTAACTACAATCTTAGTGTTCTACCCATTGAACCATTTATCTGGACCAGAGATTGCTTTGAGAAGTTTTGTTCATTGTTCTCTTTGATTACAAAATGGAAGAAGAGTTCTATCTCAGATTCCAGTTGTTAACATTGTCTCAATTAAACGGGCCAACAATTTCTTGATGAGATGAGCAGAGAAATTAATGAATACAGCTAAAAGGTTACTAATCAACCATATGTTAATCATAGAACCACGAGACCATACATCTAGTCTAAGCCATCCTAGTCAAACCCCACATTTTACAAGTGAGGAATCTGAAGTCCAGTTAGAATTATTGAATTATCCCAAGTCATACAGGTCGTAAACATCAGAGGTCTGATTTGAAAACAGGTACTTTGTCATTAGAGACAGTGTTCTTGCTACTGAGCCATATCTATTGGTTTTTCTCTGGCCATACTTAATTTTGGAGATACAGAAGGTCATAAATGAACACTTTATTATAGAACTAAATTTAAGTTCAGGGATAGCTAGGCTTATTATGATAAAGGAAAATACTAAAGAAATTCCTTCATCTTTGGATGCATATTTTTAGAATATAAGCCCCTTGTGAGAAGATACTGTCTTTTTCTTATTCGTATCCTTAGTGCAGTGCCAGATAGAGTACATATTTATTAAATATTTATTCAATTGAAAGCTAAAGCATAATACATTTTACTCCATCCTTCTATTTTTATTCTATATGTATCTTTCATTTTAAAATGTGTTTCTTGTAACATGTTGTTAGATTCTCGATTTTGATCCATTCTGTTATGATTCCATTTTATGAATGAATTCATCCTACTGACAAAGTTATAGTTATTAGTTGTGTGTTTCACTCCTTTTCTATTTTTCCTCACTGTTTTCTTTCTTTGTCCTTTTTTTATCATATTCCTCCTGAGAAATCTCTGTTGTTATATTTTTGACAAAATTCTGTTACTCACTTTTATTTTTAAATTTTTATATTTTAGTTTTATTCTTTCTTATTGTTTTAGGAAAACGATCAGGAGTATAGGCCTGTGTGAATTTAATATAAATTGTACCTCTCTTTCCTTTTAAAAATGGGAAGTTTTGAAAATATGTCTCAGTGTCAGATGTCAGTACCGCCCTTTTGATTGAGCCCCTATGCATATTATAGGAGGACACCAGACACCCTGTGGCTCACTGGCATTCTGGAAGATGTTTGCCTTTTGTCCCTCTGGGCTCCTGGCATCCAAATGACTTTCCTCTGACCCGTATTAATGTCAAGATTGTCCATCCAGGGAGAACCAGAAGAGGGGACATCACTGAGATTATAAGAGAGGAAATTAAAGAAGCAGCAGGGGCTTTTCTGGATTTTTGGCTTTTAGTGCTTCGTCTGTAGACTTAGCTGGCATGTGCTGTCTCTGGCTAAAAAGTGGCACATGGCTCTTTTGACTTTTTGTGGCATAACTTCTCTTGGCTAGTGAAAGGAAACAACTGAGCAGCAAACTTAGATTATCTAGGCTTGGCTCTGAGAATAGGTGCTTTTCCTGCTCTCCAACTCCAGCTTTTACTGTCTAATAAATAATTATAAATTAATATACAATATCCATAGAATTTTATTTCCAATTAAGCCAACATGACAAAGGAAGGTATCTGATCTCTGGCAAATTACTCTCCAAAAAACTGTAATATAAAATCCCAGAATGAATTCTGGACCAGCATAACCCACAAAAAAAGACAAAATGAAGTAATTTTTCAACCCAAAACAACTTAGAAGGCCAGCATGAGGGATCTAGTACATCAGATTAGATGTGGAACATAAAGCACCCCCATTTGCTGGCCTTACCATGGCAAGTGATCCTGGGCACAAGTAAAGCAACAGGAAAAGTTTCTGGAGCTCCCATCCAGACTTTAAGAGGGGGCCTGACAACTGCTCAGAAAGATATTACAGGTGTCTCTTTGCTGGTTCTGGGTGCAAAACTTTTATTGCACTGCCTATACACAGATCTAGGAAGCAGGCTGGGGCTGCGCTCTTGGTGGAAGGAACATCACTAGCATATACCAATGTTTGCAACTACAGGGGAGTGGGGAACCCTAGTTATAGTTTCAAGGTGGAAAAGAGTGCTCGTGGTTACTCCCAGCCAGACCAGAGCACAGGCCTAGAGTGTATTAAACACACCTCTTCTTATATCATGCCACCATGAAGGAACTAAAATAAGATAGATTTCCAGAGCTAGCTCTGAGGACAACTGTAAAAAGAACCAGAAGATTAGAATAGTACTCACTTCACCTTAGTCATGGAGCCCAAATTTAACAGTTTTTTTTTAAATTAAAGGAAAAGGAAAAAGACAGGAAAATGAAGAAATTAAAAAACAACAACACCTCAACACAGAAATTTATTTTTGTGATAGAGAAGACTAAAACACAAACTCAGAATAAGACAACAAATCAATACTGTTGCATTAAAAGGCTCTAAAAATATGAGATGGTCTCAAGACCAAAAAAGAATTAATGGAGAAATTCAAAAAGGATTTAAAAATTCAAATAAATGAGGTAAAAGAAAAAATTGGGAAAAGACATGATAGTAATACAAAAAGGAAATGAAAAAGTCAACTACTTGGTAAAGGATGCCCACCCTCAAAATACTGGAGAAATTAACACTTTAAAAAACAGAATAGGCCAGTTGTTAAAGGAGGTACAAAAATCCAATGAAGAGAAAACTCCTTTAAAAAGAAGAATTGGCCAAATGGAAGAGAAGATACGAAATTCATTGAAGTGACAAACTTCTTAAAAGACAGAATCTGACATATGGGAAAAGAGATATAAAATTCAATGAGGAAAAGAACTCTCTAAAAAGTAGAATTGGCCAAATGGAAAAGGAAATACAAAAACTCATCCAATAGAAACATGTGTAAAAAATTTAGAATTGAGTAAGTAGACTCTATGAGACATCAAGGATCAATCAAATATCAAAAGAATGAAAAAAATGGAAGAAAATGTGAAATATCTCATTGAAAATAGCAACTGACCTAGAATATAAATCCAGGAGAGATAATATAAGAATTATTGGAATACCTAAAAACCATGATCAAAAGAAGATCTTTGACATTATTTTTAAAGAAATCCACAGAAAATATTCTAAAAGCAAAGGATAAAATGGAAATGGAAAGAATCCACCAATCATGCCTAAAAGATATCTCAAAGCAATAACTCCTAGGAATATTTTTGCCAAATTACAGAACTTTCAAGTGAAGAAGAAAATTTATAGTCAGGAAGAAACAATTCATATATTATGGAGCCAGTAGTCAGTATAACAAAAGATTTAGCAGCTTCTACATTAAAGGTTTTAGGACCTGGAATATGATATTCCATACCCCAAAAAAGCTAGGACTTCAACCAAGAATCACTTACACTGAACATAATCTTTCAGGGGGAAAAGGGTAATTAAAGAAACAGAGGACTTTCAAGCATTCCTGATGAAAAGACCAGAGCTGAATAAAAAATTTGACTCTCAAATATAGGACTCAAAAAAAGCACAAAAAAGTAAATAGGAAAGAGAAATCAAAAGACATTCAATAAAGTTAAACTGTGTAATCCAACAATAGGGAGATGGTTTTTGTAACTTCAAAGAACTTCATCATTATTAGGGAAGTTAGAAGGAGTATAGAGAGAGAAAGAGTGTGAGTTGAATACGAAGGGATATAAACAAATATTATTAGGCATGAGAAAGAAGAATACATTGGGAGGAAGGGCAAGGGGAAAATAGAATGAGGTAAAGTATCTCACATAAAAGAGGCATGAAAGAGCTTTACAATAGAGGGGAGTGGGGAAGAGAATATATGAACCTTGCTCTCTTTGGAATTGACTGAATGAGGGGAGAACACACAATCAATTGAATATAGAAATCATTTGCCCTACTGGAAATTACATGGGGGTGGAGGGATAAGAGAAAAAGGCTGGAACTGATAGAAAAGAGGGCAAATTGGAGGAGGTGGTAGGCAGAACTAAACTAAACAAGTGGAAAGAGGATCATAATGGTGTAAGTTTTTTTTTACTATCTCTCTAAAAAAGCACCATTTCCCAACTATATAGAAGAATAATTTCAATATATAAGAATATGTCATTCCCCAACTGATAATTGGTCAAAGAATATGAACAGGGAGTTCTCAGACAAATTAATAAAAAACTCTCTAAAGTAATGCAACAAAAATGCTCTAAATCACTATTAATTATAGAAATGCAAATTAAAACAACTCTGCCACCCCACATCTATCAGATTGGCTATTATGACAGAAAAGGAAAATGACAACAGTTGGAAGGTTAAGATACTAATGTACTATTGAGGAAATTGTGAAATAATTCAATCACTCTGGAGAGCAATTTGGACCCATGCTTCAAGGGCTAAAAAAGTATGTATTAAACTTACTTTTTAGAGAACTGTCTGAGCAGAAATGGTTAAGTGACTTGATCAAGGTTGCATATTATGGTTCATGGGAAAATAAAAAAAAATAATACCAAAAACCCAAAATTTTGGAAAGTGAAATTATTAGAGATTTTCCAACAATCATCAATGTCCTCATTAATTCTTACTACCAACTTTTCCATATAGTTGTTTCCAATAATAAAGTAAGATGTATCTTCAAAATTCTTATGCAACATGATGTAAAACAGATTCAAGAGTATAAAATTGAACATAAGACCTCTCTCTTTTTTTCTTAGAGGTGGTCATCCATTACCAAGATTAGAGCTACACACAGGACTAAAACTGGTTCATAAGGAACCAAAAAATGTAAAAGACCTGTCATGATCTATGTGTCACATTTAGACAACTTTCTCAATCATCATCCATAAAAACAGAAAATTCATGTTCATCACAGAAAGCACAACTCAAAAAGAGCTGTGTTTTTGAGCTGTATTATCTTCACTCCCTCAAGAAAAGCAAGAATTTTACACTTATTCCATATCATTGAGTTTTGCCAGTCATAAGTCTGATAAATACTAGACACCAGTAAAAAAATATTGAAGGTCCTACTGACTGATTTGTATTAGAATTTTAGCTAAAATGGCTTTTATCCAATGAGCTGATACAGCAGAAGAAAACATATAGAGACCATAACCCTCTCTATAACATATTGTGTAAATATGTGTTTGTTGTATAAATGTATATTTTGGTGTACATATATATATATTATAAACATATATATGTATATATAATTTATAAATGTGGGTAGTATATATAAAACACAAAAAATTATATATAATACATAAATGATAGATAAATAGATATAAACTTTAGCAAGACAGCAGTTAATATTTTAAAATCAAATATATATTGAAAGTTTACAAAAAAACTAAATGTTCTCTTGTTGGTCCTAAAAAAAATGAGTAGTCAATTGTTTGAATTCTGTCTTTTATCATAACTAAGCATGACAAAGAAATGTCAGAGAAATATCATGCCATAGAAATGTCATTCTTTGTCATGACTTAGAAAATTAGATCTGGTTTGGATCTAAAAGAATCTCTTATTGCCCAATATAAAAAAATACTAGAACAGCCACCTATCATAATAACTACAAAATTGACACATAGCCTGACTATAAAGATGACACTAAAACATTAGAAACGAATGAAATTTCTTTTTCAAAATCTTTTTTTGTAAGGAGGAGGTGAGGAAGAGAATAAGCATGTATAGAATGTCAACTGTGTGCCAAGTCTAATGATATGTGTCTTATAAATATTTCATTTGATTCTCACAACAACTCTGCAGGATAGATGCTGTGATCCCCATTTTATAGTTGAGGAAACTGAGGCTAACTCACAGTAAAAAGAATAATTTTTCCAGATGACATGGTTAGTAATTCTTTGAAGTCAGAGTTGAACACCAGTCTTCAGTCTTCCTGACTTTCAATCTAGGGCTTTATCCACTGTATCATCTAGCTACCTTAAGCAAGATTTTCAAAGTAGGCAAAGAGAAGAGTAGTATTTTCAAAAACTGCGGTGAGGCAAGAATAAATGACTATTTTCTTAAGCTGCCGTGAAGCCAATAGAAGAGAGTAGTTTGCTGAAGGAGCCTTTAATATTTCTTATATTCTGACTTGTAGAATTGATGCTCTGGAGTTACAGTGACCAGGCATCCCTCATCTGCCTAGTGTAACAGAAATGTTTGTAGTCATTCCATGGGAAAAGTCAGGTCTTGTCCTTGATGTCATCTTGAGTCTAGCTTTTCTGTCATATGTTTATATGGAAAAGCTGCTGGTCTTTCAGTTACATGGATGGAAGTACAGTGCAGGATAGACTATTTCCTCCTAGATACTCATAGCTCGGACAGTTTATTGTGAGATACTTTATTGTAGACCAAGGCATCTTAATAAGGGATTCATTAATGGCTTTTAAAATATTTTAATAACCCTATTTCAAAAATTGTTTTCCTTTTAAATTGTATATATTTTATATTATATATTTATAGTTATTATTTTGAGAATTTAATAAGCTTCAACAAACAGCCTAAGTAGTCCATGACCCCACCTCTGCCCCCAAATATTAAGAATTCCTGTTTTGAACTTATTTGTCTATAACCTAAGGAAGTCTCTTCTCTTCATGCCTGATTTGCAGCTCTAAAACACAGTTCCCTAATGGTACCGATACTATATTCCATTTAGATTTTTAGGTTTATAGCCTGTTCTCTGCCGCTTCCCCTTTCAGTTTTAGAAAGGTAAATGGCAGGAAAGTTATGAGCTACATATCATTAGAGGTCTTCAAAGATAGCTATACACTTTTGGAGGATACTGTAGAGAAGATTCATTCTGTAGAAGCTGAAAGAGATGTTCTGATATCTGTTTTTATTTTTATTTTTATTTTTTTTTAGACCCTTAACTTCGGTGTATTGTCTCATAGGTGGAAGAGTGGTAAGGGTGGGCAATGGGGGTCAAGTGACTTGCCCAGGGTCACACAGCTGGGAAGTGGCTGAGGCCGGGTTTGAA
>NC_058135.1:154902820-154912631 GCF_016433145.1 Gracilinanus agilis
GCTACCCACATTCAGAGGAAGGACTGCAGGAGAGGAAACATATAAGAAAAACAACTGCTTGAACGCATGGGACGGGGTGGACATGATTGGGGATGTAGACTCAAAACTACCACACCAATGCAACTACCAACAATTTGGAAATTGGTCTTGATCAAGGACACATGATAAAACCAGTGGAGGGGCAGCTGGGTAGCTCAGTGGATTGAGAGTCAGGCCTAGAGACAGGAGGTCCTAGGTTCAAACCCGGCCTCAGCCACTTCCCAGCTGTGTGACCCTGGGCAAGTCACTTGACCCCCATTGCCCACCCTTGCCAATCTTCCACCTATGAGACAATACAAGTACAAGGGTAAAAAAAAAAAACAGTGGAAATGTGCATCGGCCATGGGTGGGGGGAGTGCGGGGGGTGAAGGGGAAAGGAGGAGCATGAATCATGTAACCATGTTAAAAATGAATATTAATAAATGTTTTAATGCAAAAAAAGAGCTTAGCACAGAAACTGACATAGACTAGGTGCTATGTCAATACATATTCCCATGATTTTACTTTTTTAAAAAATTGACTCAGAGAGGAGTGGCAACTTGCTATCATTCAAACAGCTAATAAATTAGTGAGACAAGATTTTAACTCAGGTCCTTTCATTTCATTCTAGTGCTCAAGTTGAGTTGTGGTCTCCTTAGTAGATGGAGTATCCACCCACATGTCAGCTCATCTGAAGTCATCATCATATGATGTTCTAAGTGCTTATGGGTGCTAATGACTGTGGAAGCCAGAGAACTGAAGGAACTCACAATCTAATAGTAAAGGAGACAAAGACAACAATGAGAGAAGAATAAGGTGCCCAGCTAAGAAGTCTGGCTACAAATGCAAGAGGAGATTCAGAAGGCAAGAGAAATGGTTCAGGTTTGGAATAAAGATTTCCTCAGGGAGACAGGTCAAGAAGCATGTCTAAGATTTGAGTATATAGAGGAGAAGAGGGGAGAAAGATAAGGGGATTCTAGTTATGTATTGCAAACAGACAACCTTTCCTATTGTGCCAACCTTCCTTGATATATCCTACTCCGAGTAATCTCTCCTTTGCTTTAAATTCCCATGGCACATAATTAGAGTTTAGTGTTGAACAAGGCTTTCTGGTAATGAGGGTTACATAAAACTGGACCAGCTGCCTTGTGGGATAGTCAAGATATTCCAGCAGAGGTTGGATGACCACTTGTTAGGGATTTGCAGCTGATATTAGATTAAATGATTTGTAAAGTCTTTTTCAATTCTAAGAATTCATGATTCCTCTGGAAAACATTGCCCTTGTTGGTGAATTTGCCCTTTCTTCCTTTGTTCTGTACTAGCATCGAGCCTATGACCTGGCCTGTTAGGCTCCTGAGCTTACCAGCATCGTTCCATTCAAAGCATATCCTCCCTTTTAAAGCCAATCTTCCTTTATGAACCTGTGATGTTTCTTTGTTCTCAGAAAATAGCTTCAACCCCTGTCTTATCTAAGGAAGATGAGTCATGGAACATTTTGGGGATCCTTTTCTCTAAAAATGGCTTCTAGAAGCTGCATGTTTTTAGTCATTATAAGACAAAATGCATATCACATAGAAATATTTCCTTACCTTTCCTGCTCTCTCTATATTAAAATGCCATCAAACACCTAATAATTTGAGCAAATTTTTCTTTAAATTTTAAAATAGAAATTTAGTTATCAGCAACTAGTATTGATTTTACACATATAAGAATCGAAAATCCCAGAAAACCACAACTTCTATTACAGTTTGTTAATTACACATAATTAACTTTAAAAGAATTATGAGAAAAATATTGTTTGCTTCTCTGTTCCCTTTTTGGATCCTTTCTTCTGTTCGTCTCTGAATATTTTATTATTCTTGTTAGTATTTTATGTGTTTTTGTCTGTTTATTCTTGTTTTCATTGTTTCCTTCCTCTGTAGTACTTCATATGTCTTTCCATATTTTGCATATTTGTCATTTCATATGCTTCATATAATAATATCCTATGGCATCCATGTAGCACAGTTCATTTAGCCATTCTTCAATCACTGGACCTATAGGTTATTTCCAGTTTTTTATATTACAAATAAAACTGATATTAATATTGTTGTGCATCTGGATTTTTTTTCATTCAATAACATCCTTAGGGCATAACTTTATAATGGGATCATTGGGGCAAAAAGAAGAATATTTTTATCTTCTATCACTCTATATAAAGATTAAGAAAAAAGATATATTGTTAGAAATATGTATGATAAAATTTTAAATGTGAATTAGACTCAATTAGAGTGAAATTAAATTTTACTATATACTCATTTGACAGAAGAAGCATGGCATAGTTGATGCCAGCTTTAGTGCCTGGAAGACCTAGGTTCGAGAGAGAGAGAGAGAGAGAGAGAGAGAGAGAGAGTTAGTTAGACCTTTTCTTCTGAAAATCCAGAACATAGAAAAAAGAAAACCCATCATTTTGCAACCTAAATGCAATTCCTAGTAGTACTTGCTCATTAGACAGTTGCTACAAATAATTAGTAACAAGTGTTATCTTTGTGCTTTGACGACTGTAGCTAAACTTTCAATCAATTCATTTTTATTAATTGCATTTATTTAGTTCTCTTCCTTTTACTGAGAAACAGAAAATCAGATCTGAGAATTCCAAATGGCAGGCAAGATTATAAGAAAGCTATAAATGTCTTTCTTTTTCAGGTTAATATATGTAATGTTTGGACCCACCACAAGAGTGCAACCCATTTGGGTTAATTATAAGAGATCAGAAGCAGAATTTAATTTGATGTTTAGCCATTCCCTGTCATTAGTCATTGTTCTTAGAAATATATTTAATCACTAACAGCACTGTCGCTGGTGGCAGTAGAATCAAATTATCAGATTACATACCAGAGTTCATTAACAGTAGTGATATGGTCTTTTGTTTTTAAACCTTTTGTTTTTAGGTTTTATTTTAAATTTTCATGTGATCTAATTAGATTGTAGTGCTTAATAATCTACCAATATATTTTATAACTATATTTATGATGCCCACATATCCCAAATATAGAGAAGTACAATTACTGTTGTCCAAAAGAGGTTAAAATTTCAGGGATCTCATCTATTTCCCCTTAATTGCCTTTTTTTCTTAAATAAAGATAAAAGAAACATATTTTCATTCTAAATTGAGGTTTTTTGCATAATTTGTCATGCGAAGTAAGTACAGGATAGTCACCGGACTGGAAATAAAGGGCACGGGGGTCCTACAAACAGTTTCACTCAAAAATGGTTACGGTAGTGATATGTAGTCACACTTCAACTTCTTCATATTTAAAAAGGTAAGTGAAGATTGGAAAGATGTGTGAGACGATCAAAAGTTGGAGAAATTAAATGGAAGAATAGAAGGGAAGCAAAGGATGTAGTCTGATAGTACCCCAAACGGAAAGTATTTCTTTGTGGAGTCCATGTCTCAAGTAGGCATTCACCTGTGGCTTCTGTCTGGCATGTAATAAGGTATTAATGATAAATGCTTTTTATCTGCCTATAACTATAAAGGGGTTAAACTAGATGATATTTAAACTATCTTCCAACTCTGAATCCTGTAATTTTCATTAAAATTCAAATATGCCAGAGAAAGGCAAAACTCTACCCCTGGGCAGCATTTAAAATTGTTTTCTCCTTCTTTTATAATAACCTTCTCTTCAGGATAGTTCTAATACTAGTCACAAATGACCCTGGAATAAATATAAGTCAATATGTTACTTGTCAATGAGGCATTTGTATTTATACCTCATCATTAATTGTGGAATAAAATTCTCTTCCTCCATTAAAGGGTTTTGCAGCAGCAGCAAATGAATGGTAGAGCTTAGAGGAAGAAGAGACATTTATACTTATAGACGAGGTATAAATACACCCAGCACCCCCATAAATACACAGCAACCAGATTCCTAATTTCTCGGACCTGTCTATGGGATAAGGCAGGGATAGGAGAAAGGTTATACTCTCATCTTTCAAGTAAGTAGTTATCACTAGACATAGTAAGATTGATAGAAATAGGATTTGAGATAGATCCCTAGAGGAAGAGAATACCAAAGCCTTAGACTATGTGGGGAGGGAAAAAAGGAGAAAAAAGGAGTGCATATTTATTTTATTGAATTGAACAGATTATGATCTTTTGGCTAGGGAATTGTTGTTTATAAGGGAAGAGAGATTGAATCCCAACTCAAAAAAAAATACTTGAAAAGGAGAGAACTAGCTGATGGATAGATGGGGAGCCTCACTCTAGGAAAGGCAATAACCATTTGTTATCAATAGCCAAAAGTGTCATTTTAACTACAGCTAACACTCACCAGACAAGTCCTGGTGCCTGGTAATGTAATTTTGAGCCAACACTACACAGTTTTATAGAATGCACACTCCCTAAATTGTTTTCAAAAGCCTTTCATTACTGTGTATAACAAGCACCCCTGAAAGTGGTTTATAATTTAGTTGCAATTTTTAGCTAAAAACAACCTTAATGACTGAGTATAACACAAACTCGGAACATAACACAAAGGTCATAGAATAATATGCATGTCACAGGCACCAAGTCACAGGAGAAACAATCCATTCTTTATATATTTGGGGCTTGGAGATGTATAAAGCACAATTGCTCCAGAAATAAAGAGTTCTCCTGACTTGTGGAAAATAGATGGATCAGATAGCTATATATATACATATATATGTGTATATATATTTATATATATCACAGGGAGAATAATTTAAGATGGATTAAAGAGAGCACAAGACAAACAGAACAATGAAAAGCAGTTTCCTACTGTAAATAAGATTGTTACTTTGCCTAAATAAAATATATTTGCTTTTCACTCTAGGCTTCTGTAGAAAGATTTACAAAATAAACTTCTCTTTAGAGTCCCATTTATAACTTGTGATTTCATAAACACCTGATGGTGTTTGTGGTAAAAATTGTATGGAACAAAATATCAGCAATCTGGATACCTGAGCAAAATCTGGCATCTGATTTTTGATATTCTAAGAAATAATTCAATTATACCATATTAATTAGTCTCTCAGGTTCTAAGCCAGCCCTAGTTGGTCACAAGCAGAATAGTTCATTTTATTTATTTATTTTAAGTAATTTTTATTTTTAATATATTTCCATGTTTACATGATTCATTTTTGTTCCTTCCCCTCTTCCCACCCAACTCCCTGAGCTGACAAGCAATTCCACTGGGTTGTACAAATGTTATCACTTGCTACCTATTTCCATATTATTCATTTTTGGTATAAAGTGATCTGTTAAAGCCTAAACCCCAAATCACACTTCCATATATACATGAGATAAGTGATGTTATATGTTTTGCTTTGGCATTTCTACTCCCATAGTTCTTTCTCTCACTGTGGTTAGCATTCTTTCCCAATAGTGGTATTGCTGGATCAAAGGGTACACATTGTTTGTGCATAATTCAAAATTGCCTTCCAAAATGACTAGAAAATAGTTCATTTTTATCAGCTATAAGGATACCACCTAATTAATACTTTCTCCATATTTGCTGATGTTCCTGAAATTCTCCTTAAAGGGTCAATTTTCTTCATCATACATTAGAGATAAAATGCAAACACCTAGGAAGGGTAGCACATTCACTTTAATAATACAAAAAAGTTTCCCATGATTCAAAGCTGGAAGGGAGCTGTAGAGATTATACCATCTAACTCATTTTGCAAAAGGAGACTAAGCCCCAGATAAATTAAGTAACTTGCCCAAAGTTATACGGGCAATAAACAATAACAACAATTAGCAGTTATATATTATTTTAAGATTTAAAAGAACAGAGGTATAAATGATTACTAACAAGTCCTTTGCTGAAAACACATTTTGATAATAGTCATTATAAAAGAAAATATTGCCCTGCACTGAGACATGCCCTCAAGAGTTAGAAGATGACCATCCCTCTTATACTCTTTCCTGGTTGTACCATTTCAGGAGAACTCTATTCAGTTCTGTGCACTGAAATTTAGAAACAACATTGACATGGAGGAGACCATCCAAAGAAGGAAAACCATGATGGTGAAGGACCTTGAGTCCATGCAAGATCAGCAAAATAAATGAGATGTCTATCCTGGAGAAGAGAAGATTCAGATGTTGTTACTTGCTATCTTATTTTTGTTTTGCTCCACAGGGCAGAACCAGGAGCAATGACTAGAAGTTGCCACGAGAGAAATTTAAACATGATTTCAGGAAAAAATTTTCCTAACAAATTGAAGTTGGACAAAGGTACAATGGGCAACGATGGCCTCAGCATCCCTGAAAGTTTTCAAATGGAGGCTGGATGACCACTTGTCAGGTATGTTATTATGGGGATTCTTTTATGGTAGAGGTTGCCTAAGTAAGCTGAGGTTCCTTCCTTCTCTGATTCTGAGATTCTGTGAAGAAGAAGAAAGTAATTGGTGCTTAGCACAGTGTCTCATACACGGTAGGTATTTAATAAATATTTGCTGACTGATCACTGACTATTGACCAAAGGAGAATATTGGAGACTCGAATGGCTTCAAAGGAACTTTGTAGGAGGGAGTGGGATGGGAGAAGTTTATAGAAATGAGAGACTTCCGGTGCCAAAACCAATTTAGTCAATATCACGATTGAATTAAATTTTGATTTGCTCAGGATATTTTCTTTAGTTTAGTCATAATATGGGAGTCCTGAAAGAAGAGCCAGCTGACACCATGACAGCCTTAAAAGGTTGAGTTATACACACGATCACCCCAAATTCAGATAATAGGATTTTTGACACCTATACCCAAGAGGAATGAATGCTTCTTCCTAATGGAGAAGATAAGCAGGCAGGCAGGCAGCAGAATTTGTTACTTCAGGTACTTGCTTCATTGAACCATTTGCTATTTCACTATTGTTAATCTACTACTAAACTGTGTGTTTAACAGTGGCCACTTAATAATCCACGGGCATCCCATTTTGCAATATTGTCCTTATTCAAGGACAATAAATAAGACTTCAGCATAAATATCTCCTCTTTTTATATGCCTCATTAGAGGAGATGGTGCTCATAAGCAGGGCAGAAACACACTGCTCTACCTCATCATTATTTATGTCTTAAGTGGGGATCAGGGATGGCAATGAAAGTCTATGGCAGACAAGCCAGGCATACATCCTGTGAGGATCTAAAGAGAGTGCCATAGGCAGGGGTCCTTTATGAATTGGACAAGCAGAGATCTAGAAAACCAGTCAGCAAAGAAGAGACGTAGGCAAGAAAGGATAGCCATTCAAGAACCCACAGCAATCTTCCCGAGCCCTGAACATGGGGGTTTTGAGGGGTAATAAATATGGCAATCAGTAATGGTGTAAAAGTCAAACAAATCAACAATTAGTAAATGTTTGATCTTACAGCTACCACAGACAGGGTTTGAGAACATTAAACCTAACGACTAAAGGGACTAAAATCAGAACAGAACCAGGAATAAGAATTCCTCTAGTAATTCAGGTTTGCAGTCTCACTCATTCTCCACTTTTCATTTGTCTCATCTCATCATCTAGTCAGTTGCTAACTCTTGTTGATTCTGCTTTCACTATACTCATCTCAATATCAGAATACTTTTATTCAGACCCTTAAACTGTCTTACCTTTTGATTATTAAATAACTTCATAATTTGTTTTATCTGCCTCCAGTCTCTTCTCACTCTAATTTCTCTCTCACAGAATCACTGAGTTGATGTTATTAAAAATGGGCCTAACCATGTCATTTCTCATCTTAAAAAACTGCAAAACTTCCCTATTACTCTATGATGAAATACGAACTGCTGTTAGCATTTCATAATATGGATTCATCTTATCCTGCAGTACAAATCATATTGATGCCTCTACCCATTCTATATTCACAATATTCACATACATACACAATCTATGTTCACATTATTTCCTCACACCCATACTATGTTCTAGCCATACTGCCATACTCGTTCTTTCATATTGAAGTGCCATTTCTTCTTTATCTGCCTTTGCAAAGGCATCCCCTATATCTAGAAAATTCTCCTTTCTCTGCCTCTTTGCATCCCTTAAACTAATCTCAAATGCCAGTACATGGAGACTTCTCTAATCCCTTTAATGCTCTCTCTTTCTGTCTTATAATTACTTTACATTCTCTTTGAATATATTTTGTATTCTCTTATTTGTGTGTTCCTACCATGACCCCCTTGCAAGCCCCTTGAGGCCAGAAACATTTTATCTTGGTCTTTCTATCCTTAAAACTTCACATATTATAGGCCTTTGACAAATTCTTTTTTTAATTGAACAGAACAGAATTGAAGGAATCAATGGTAACCTAATGACACATGATTCTTTTATTTATTGACTAGGAAGGACACAGCTGATTTACAAGTAGAGGATAGGGATATGGACTGGATCCATTTTGAATGGCCTGTTTATAAATATTGCATTACTTAGTATTTATGTGGTTAAGTATTAAGGTGTAAATGTGTCACAAGGTCTTTCTGGTAAGCACTTTGTATGGGATAAATTTTTAGTTTCTTTTTAGAGAACTTTCAGTTTTGATTTAGAGAACTCTCAGATGACTAAAATCTCTCTTCCAATACAACCACTGCAACTAGGTCTTGGAGAAATTGATAGATCCCTAAAAGGTTAAATGATTGACCCAACCTCACCCAGGCAAGATTTATGAGAGGCAGGACTTCGACTCAAACTTTTCTGACTCTGAGACCAGTTCTCTGGTTTCCTTTATAAATAGACCCAAATAAATAATTGAGAAGATGGAAATGAAAATGAGTAAGCCATGAGAGATTTGTTGTTGTTCTACTGTCGTTTCAATTGCATCTGACTCTTCGTGACTTCTCTATTTAGAATTTTCTTGGCAAAGATATTAAAGTAGTTTGCCATTTCCTTCTCACTCCTATTTTATACTTGAGGAACTGAGGCAAACAGGATTCACTGATTTTCCCAAGATCACGCTGCTAGCAAGCATCTGAGTGTCCGATCTGAAAGCAAGAAGATCAGTCTTTCCGATTTTAGATACCCCATTCTATCCACTGTGCCTCCCAACTGCCTGCATTACAGAGTAGTGCCAAGTAAAGCAAAATACAGAGCTTAAGAATAATTAAATATCCAATAGCTAATTTTTTCATCACCGTTAACTTGACTGTAGTCGATTGACCAAAGAAAAATCCAGAATGTGCTATAAGGACTTTATTATTTCTATGAACCATTACATTAAATATTTACATTTACTTTAAGAAGTGTTTGGAAGTTAAGGGCTTTAAAAGAGCAGTAGAAGAATGACACATATCAAATCTGCAATATTGGTCCCCATTATGGTATATGTATTGATGTATGTTTATCTATGATAGACATATATATATATATATATATGTATAGAGAGAGATCATATAAATATATACACACTATGACAGTACACACAGCAATCATGAGAAGAAACTAGTTCTTTTTTTAAAGTTGGTGAATTCAGAAATAGAGGCGAGAATTATGAAAATCAAGAACAGATTGAAGTAGTTAGCCTTTGGAGAGACTCCTAATAAAGCTGGGGCCTACATGTAAGTTAAATAGGTCTCCTATCCAACATGTCTATATATAGGAAATTCTGAAAAAAAATTTCAACTTAACTAAAAAAATGCTTGGAATTCTACCAATTAGTCATTCATTAGACTAAAAATTTTCAATTCTCTAAGAAACATGCTATATACACATTATTCAGATTGCATTCCTCAACTAGATATAGGAAGGAGAATTTTGATGGACGAAGAAGGAATATATATATATATATATATATATATATATATATATATA
>NC_058135.1:154914798-154933032 GCF_016433145.1 Gracilinanus agilis
ATATATATATATATATATATATATATATATATATATATAAAAGGAACTTGGTTATTTGGGAAGAGGTAAATTTTGTAGGGTAGGATGAGGCCAGGTGAAATTCCATAGCAGGATGAATGGTTGGTAGCAAAACAATGATAGAATGATTTTGAAGACAAATCTAGCCAATTCAAGAATTTTTAACAAAGGGTATCCTTATGCCTAGGAATAAAGAGGAATATTCAGACCTATCTATTTTCCTTCTTCTTCCTTCTTTCTCCTACAAAGCACAGTCATCTCTTCCCAGGACTTAGGACTCTGGTTAATAAATTTCATCTAAATTAAAAGTATGTGTGTGTGTTGGCTATTCCAAGAATCTAATCAGTAATTGTCATATTGATTCTATGGGAAACTATTCTTTCAAACAAAGAAAATTATGAAATGAAATTCTAATTTCTCTAAGTTCAGTTCCCTTGTAATTTATACAAATTGTTCATAGATAGTTGTTTCAGCCAAGTCACTTCACATAAGAATGGCTTAGGGCTCCCATTATGAATCATTCATGCTCCTGGAAAATTTGCATTTTCTTTATTTTCTTTCCTAATGAAACTAAAAACGCTAATTTTAAAGCTTTAAAGATGATCTTAAAAGTTGTCATGGTTTGCTATTGTGATTTCATATATAATAAAATATGTTATAAAAATGTTTTTCAATCTCATATGGCAACATTTTTCCAGGATTGGTTTATATCTCATTTTCTCTTTATGTTGGCTTTCAGTAAATCCGTGCATGCAGAACAAAAGGAGTATAAATCTTTCATTAGTATTTGTATCACACTGGCCCATTTCATAGCTGATCCATGGAAGCATGAGACCCCCCAATGCAGACACTCTGTGCAAATTGTTAAGACTTTCTAAGAAGTAAATATGAACCGGAACTGGGAAGTCTGTACCTCACCACCCAATTTTTAGATTCAAGATGTGTCAAGGGTTGAAGACACATATTATTTTATTTAACTTCCTTACTGTATAGATGAGGAAATATAATTACTTTGGATTTTCATGTGACTATTTCATATAAAAATGTAATTGAGGACAATTTCCAGCGTTCTGGGAGATGTTACTAACCTCAGGGTCTATGACCTTACACTTCTTAGTTATCCATAAGGTAAAAGTTGCCTGATAGTCTAGAAGTTCTGAGTAATTAAGCCATAATGCCTAATAATTCCTTTGGGAAATTCTCACATTTTGGAGCTTATTTGGTTTCTTTTTAAGGAAGCCTTTTTGTTTTAGTAAAATTGAGTTCAAAACTATTTGGATTATCTAAGATGGCACTCTGGTCAATAATGTCTATTTGCAGAATCATACAATCATTAATGGGAAGGGGGAATTGTAATATTCAGGACTATAATTATAATGCCCCTGGATTCTCATGGAAAATGGAAAATTCTGGATTATTTATGAATTGTGTCAGACTTTGATGAGACTCTTTAGTAGAAGTTCTTGTGGACGATACTAGAAAGGATAATACTTGAGCCTTTTCAATTCACTAGAGAGTTATCCAGGGCTGAGGATATGAAATTTGCCAAAAGCAGTCCAGCGGATTTACTGAGGATCTGAAATATTTAACTGGAAAAATTTGTGCAAATTTTGATTTCTCCTTCCTCTAATGCCTACTATTTGATTTAATCAGAAAGTAAGAGGCAGAAGACAACTTATTAATGGGTAAAAAAAATTCTCAAAAAAAACCAACACATTATTTCCCTATGAAATATGAGATGGCTCTCTAGGATAGAATCAAACTGAGGGCCAGCTATTTTATGGTCAAGTGATATTCCATGCATCACAGATGATCCTTAAAAGAATTGAACTTGAGGATAATAGCCATCTTCTTAAAGGAGTAGATGAGAGAGAGAGACATATATATTGAGGCTGATGAGAGGCAGCATATCCTACCTACATTCAAGTATTGCTTTTGACTAAGACTAGCTATCTGAAATTGGACACGTGCCCTTGGCCTCTCTCTAAGATAATAAGTTTCAGGAGAGTTGCATATATGCATGGTGCCAAGATTTCCCCCATAAGGAGTTTCCTAATACTGGTGATATAACAGGTTTAGACACTGCCCTACAAAATTACATTGACAGATTTGACTAGATTTTTAATTAATAAAATAGTGCATTACTATAACCGTTTAACATTACAGATTAGCCAAGCATTATATATTAAATAATTTGTACTTCATGGAAGATGGGATTTTTGCAAAAGCAGTCCTTCCTGGGAGATAAGAACTTAAGCCACTAAAATGTGAGTATTGCTAAAGTTTTGACAGACCATCATAAAAGACTAGAGAATGAAGAATAGCTAAAACCTAGGCTGACACTAGAAAACTTTTTGAATTTATGCCATTGTTCCTGTCAGTGGAACAATGACATAAATTTTTCATCAATAAAAGGGAGAATTACTAGGTCTCTGGCATAACAGGGCCACACTATGCCAAATAGCAATCAAAGCGAATACTCATTTTTTCAATATTCCTGGATATTCAGACCCATGAACCCCCTACTTATGAAATGAAATTTCAGTCTTTGCAGTCTACTTTTCAGGGAGTAGTTTGTCTGTATGTGACACATTGTGTCAGAAATTTAAAAAAATCCCTGGGCCATCATTCTAAACTGAAGATCTATCTTTTAATATTTTTATTTCAACATTTAACATTTTAACATTTTTAACATTTAACATTAACAAAATTAAAGCTAGAGGTCTCACCATGTCCACTCTGTGGCAAAGATCTCATCTAGATGTTCAACAGTGTTTTTTAATAGTTTTTTTTTGACAGTTAATTAGCATAAGCGATGAACAAAACAAAATGTTCAAAGTATGTTAAAACATATTAAATTATTTGACAACAAGTATTGGTAACATTTGTTAAGTAGTAAATTCTAGTTCAAGGTCAAGGTAAGATACATCACAAAGAAATTTTAATTAATCCAATCCAATAATTAATCCAATTCTAGTCCAGAATGATCACAGTAACTCTGGGAGGAGTTAGGATAAAATGACCATAATACTCTAGGAAGCCTGTAGTGAACATAAATATTCAAAGAATCAAACAACACCTGGACATGGCAAGGTTGTTCTTATGATCTCATCAGGTCAGGTCTGCACTCACCACTCCAAATGAGCACAGCTCCTCTCCTGAATGAGTCTCAGCTTCCCTAGATAACTACACAGAATTGAAGTTTTTATTCCTACAACAGAAGCTCTTAATCTAGTTAATTGCTATAATATTCTCTAATACACAAAACTATATCTTTTCTGACACTACAGTTAATATTCTATTATTACAATTAATATCTTATACACAGTTCAATTACTAACCAATTCTAAACTTTCCTAAAATTCATGATTGGAGTTACCTACCTAAAGGTTTACATGTGATCACTTGGTTTATTATCAGTAATATAGAAGCAAGAAAGTCAATTGCTTTTTCAATAGATATTAGACTAACATTTTCAGATTGCTAAATTTCAAATAGCTTCCAACTATCACTGGTGAATGACATCTTAATTGCAAATATATTGGTCTTTTTCTCAGTCCTTTACTCCATCCTTTACTTACTTTTCTACAGAACTTGACATTATTGTTTGCTTTTTTGTACACATGCACAAATATTATACATCTATGTTTATATATATATATATATATATATCCAGCTTTAAAGTTTCAGAGACGCTGATTTCTTCTATTTCTCCTCCTGCCTCACTACTCTTCTTCCTCTCCTGAAGCCTGAAGTAGTTTATCTTTTTCTTCTCACTCTCTAAGAATAGAGATCTCAAATAGTCTATCTGTGATATTCATTTCTCTAGACCAGTGATTCCCAAAGTGGGTGCCACTGCCCCCTGGTGGGTGCTACAGCAATCTAGGAGGGGTGGTGATGGCCACAGGTGCATTTGGTGGTGATGAATAATTGTAAGGGGGAGGTGATAGTATGTGACAGGGGGCTAAGTAATATTTTTTCTGGAAAGGGGGCGGTAGGCCAAAAAAGTTTGGGAACCACTGTTCGAGACCTTTCTCCTTAGCACTGGATTAAGTCATGGATGTATAAATATTAAGTGGATGATTCCCAATATCAGTGCCAAGAAAAGTGTTTTATTGCCATTTATTTTCCAGCTATAACCTAAACCAGAGAACTTCTATATGACTTTCAGCTAAAGTCTTATGTGTTGTGTGTTGACATTGAATGTCAACTCACTGAAAACAAGGAATATCTTACTTTTTTGTTTTTATTTTCAATATTTAACACATTTCTACATACATAGTATAAACTTAATAAACATTTCCTTTTATTAATTGAGTCATTACTGGTGCTCTTTTTATATTAATATTAATGTTAACATATCATTTTATTATAATAACTCTCTGACCAAAAAAAAATAACCTTTTTCCAAAGGCACTGTCAACAATGCCTTATTCAGCACTATGTGTGTATGTGTGTATGAGAGATAGAAAAAGAGGCAGACACATTTTCATCTTATTTTATCTTATATATTTTCTTGTACTCAATAGACTGTCTATATCTCCCTAATTAAGTCATTTACATTGATCATCATATATTATTGTTGATACTGTGTGCAACATTCTCCTGATTCTGATCATTTCACTTTGCATCAATTCATATATCTTTCCTAATTTCTAGTAATCCTCCTCTTTGGCATTTCTTATTCAGCCTTTATCCTCAATTGATGTACAATTGATGTTGCCAGTTTTTTTTTTACCAACACACACACACACACACACACACACACACACACACACAAAAGCTGCTATAAAAAATTTTGTACAGATAAGTTCTTTTCCCATATCTTTAATCTTTTTAGGATACAGTCCTTAGGAATCTGGGTCAAAGGTATGCACTGGTTGATGGCCCTTTGGTTATGGTTCAAAATTATTATCCAGAATGATTATTTCAGTTTGTACCTCCACCTACAAAGTATTATTTCCACATCATCTCCAACATTTAAAATGTTCCTTTTCTATCATGTTAGCCAGTCTGATGGATGTGAGTTGATATCTCAGAGTTGTTTTAATTTTCTTTTCTCTAATTAATATTGATTTGGAATATTTTTTCTTATAACTAAAGATAGTTTTAGTTTCTTCATCTAAGAATTGCCCAGTCATAGTCTTTGACCATTTGTAAATTGGGAAGTGCTTTGTATTCTTATAGATTTGACTCAGTTCTCTATCCATTTGAAAAATAAAGCCTTTGTAGAGAAATTTGCCATAAATTTTTTTAAGTTTGTTGTTTGCCTTTTAATCTTGGTTGCATTGCTTTTGTTCTGAGGAACCACCATCTCTTTAAAAGCTCCTTTGTATAATGCCTTGCATATAGTAGATATCTTTTTTCTTCTTGCCATTATAAAGTTTTCTATCCCTTTCAACTTTTTTAGAACATTTATCTAGTTTTATATTTGTCTTTTTTCATTATTCTATGTGGCATACGAATTGGTATTTCAGTCTGGTACTTTTCAGGGACAGGGATCATCATTTTTCTTTATATATCCTAAGCATCTAGCACAGTGCCTACCGAGTACCTTAATTTAAACATACTTAATCTTAACCTAGGACTTTTATCTAGTCTTAATATCAACCTATCTAAGGAGGCAGATTGTACCCAAGTTAATATCAATATATTTCTACAATTTTAGTTATTAAATTATAATTTATGCTTATTTGTAAGGAAATATTAGGCTTTATATTGGTGATTTATTCACTATTATTATAATAATCATTAATTAAAGTTACTAGTTACTTAAATAATCCTGGCAAGGATTGAGTTACCACATTGATCATGACTTGACAGAGGGAAAAAAGATATATGCTGTTCCCATGACAAGGATGTTATCCCTCTTAACTTCTGTCTTATAATTCTCAGGCTTTTTTTCAAGACTCAATTCAAATATAGCATCTAAGACTAGGCTTTTCTTGATATTGTTCTTGTTCCTCCTGAAGTTATTTTATATTTATTTATATATTGTAATAATAATTATCTTTGTGGCATTTTAATATAAGCTTCTATTTAATGTCAGAAAAGTTTCATTTTTATCTCTTGCACCTACATAGTATTTTGCACATAGTAGACACTCAATAAATATTTATTAAAAGTATGAATCAATGAATGATAACTTTTAGTTACAGTTGACTAGAAGTTGAATCTTCTACATAAACAGTTGCTCAATATGCTTCAGTTGCTATTGGAATAATTTGTAATTCCGTCAAACATGGTTGGCTGAGTTGTTGAAGAACTATTTCCTTGTAGTTGGCCCCCACCTTTGGAATATGGAAATAGTCACTTTTTTCCCTAACACTTTCTTTGTTGTTCCTAGAGTCATAACTTTCCTTTAGTTAACACATCCATTCCTCCCATCACTTTGGACAGACCTCCTTCCAAAGAAGGACAATGGAGAAATAAATTGGTCTGATTGCTTCTGAAAATATTATCCTGCTTCATCAAGCATCTTCCCATCACTTAAATCTACTTATTAAATGTTTTTTCATAGCCTAGGATAATGTACCCAAAGCACACAGAAATATTCCTCTGTTATTGAGAGGCTTACACAAGTTATTATTAAATCAAAAACATAAGGTCCTTTGTCAATGTGACTCAGTCGCACACTATAAGAAAACCCTAACATTTCAAAACAGAGGGTTTTGACCTTTATTGTATTTATGTCTCTGTAGATCAAAAGTCATTCACTAGTTCACTGTTTAGGGAAAATTCTCCCCATTCACACATATATCAAAAGAAGTTCTCTCCAGTGCTTATTTTATATTATATTAAAAGTAAGATGTCTTTTGAGTTACCACCAAAACAAACATACCAAAAGGAATTATGGATAATATATGTAGAAGTATTTTTGGAGTAAATTCTTATCATCTTCACATAAAAGGAAAAATTAAACACTTTATCATTCTTTTAAAAGTCCAGGCTGTTTCAATAACACTAATCCCCAAGGTTCAGAGCAGGAGGTAAAGTCAAGTATATAAAACGGAAATTACATCTACAACTCAGTATTAATCTCTAATCAAAACACCTATCAATCTCTGTCTGTCTATCTGTCTCTTTGTGTCACTCTGTGTCTCTGTCTCTCCCTCTCTCTCTGTCTCTCTGTGCTTCTGTGTGTGTGTCTCTCTCTATGTCTCCCTCTATGTCTCTCTCTGTGTGTGTCTCTCTCTGTCTCTCTCTCTGTGTCTCTGTGTGTGTGTCTCTCTCTCTCTATGTCTCCCTCTATGTCTCTCTGTGTCTCTGTCTGTCTGTCTTTCTGTCTCTCTCTACCCCCATTATTGATCCCTTACTGAATGTGAAGATATAGCAGTGGATTATATTTCCTAGAAGGCCATGCAGCTGTTCTTCTCTGACTATTTCCCCACCAACAGAGCTCTGTTCCTAAACATTTATCATACATTAAGAATTATTATCCTTGAACTGATACAACTGTTATGAAGAATCATTTGGAACTATGTATGCCCAAAGGGTATAAAACTAAGCATACTCTTTGATCCAGGAATACCCCTTTTACATCTGTATTCCAAAGAATTAAAAAGGTGGGGAAGGCCTGTAATGTACAAAAATGTTTATAGCAACCCTTTTTGTGGTGATGAAGAATTGGAAATCGAGGGGATGTTCATCAATTGGGACATGGCTGAATAAGTCATAGTATATGATTTTAATGAAAAACTATTTTGCTATTTGAAATGACAAGTAGGATGATTTCAGAAAAACCTGGAATGATGAAATGATTTATATTAATTTTTAATGTTTTATCATTAATTTTAATTAATATTATGTTTTATATAATAATATAATAAAAATCAGTTCATTTAATTAAGAATAATTAATTTATATTAATTGATGTAGAATGAAATGAGCAGAACTAAGAGAACATTGTATGTAGCAACAGCAGTATTGTATGAATGACTTAGCTATTCATAGCAATACAATGATTCAAAGAATCCCAAAGAACTAATGATGAAAAATGTCATCTCCCTGAAGAGAAAGAACTGATAGTCTGAATGCAGAATGAAGCACACTATATTTCAATTTCCTTCTTCATTTTTTGTTGTTTCTTCCACAAAAATAATAATATGGGGAAATGTTTTATATGATTGGACATGTGAAATATATAGCAGATGTTTATTATGTCAAGGAAGGGGAAGGTTAGAGATGAAAGGCGGGAGAGAATTGTATTTTTCAAAGTGTTAAAAACTGTTACATGTAACTGGGTAGAAATAAAATATTACGTAAAAAGAATGAAAATTAAACTTTAAAATAAAGAAAGAAAATTTAAATACAAATTAATCACTCCAAACCTTTACTTAAAAAAATAATTATTAACTTTTCTAACCTGATGTAATAAGGAACTGAAAGGTAAGCAACTTGTTAGCAGTCAGGAAACTGAAGTTGAAACAGCAAAAGAATCTAATCTATACCTAAGGTCACAATTCTGAGATTAGTGAAGTAAGCAGTAAAGTAGAACATTTGAAAAGAAGCTTCTTGAAGATGTAGACAATAATTTTTTGACTCTGTGTGCCTCAATCCTAGCACAATTTCTGGCACATTATTAAATGCTTTATAAATGTTAAATTTGGGGAAACTCCTACTTATACAGATCAAAATCTTGTTGTTTCCAGAAGGTACAAAGACGTTAAGTAAGTTGCCTGTAATCACAGAGCCAATATGTGTCAGACACAGGACTTGAACTTGGGTATTTCTCTCTAAAAAGCTACCTTCTTTCCACCAGAAGACAAAAAGGAAACTAAGAACATTATTACATTGCAAAACCAAATGATACAATTGTTCATATTTCAAAATATAGTTTTAGTTTATAAAAAGGATTTTGTGAGAAGGTACAGGCCAAGTGAAGCAATCAATAGATTCTTTTTGAATGTGAAAATGCTTTCACTTTCCATGTCTTAAAACTAAAACCCTAGAAAATTCATCCGCACTTTGCATTTTTCTGGAATCTCATTCTTTATTGGCTAGAGGTCTATGATATGTTGCTACTAATATGTAGAATGTTGAAGATATCGTAGCAGAGACACAACATATAACTGCAGTGACAGATAGAGTCACAGGACTAACAGAAGACACAAATTGCTAGTGGCCTGTCATGTACTGTCACTTGCAGGTTCCTGTGGTCTGTACTTGCAAATTACTTTAAAGGTTGGAGTGCCTGAGAATGAACATCAATAGAGAAAAAGAGTTGTGCTAAATGAAATGCCTAGGAGAATTAGTGAAAAAAAAAATCCCAAAGCATGAACTCTACAGGAGCTTTCTATTTAGATTTGGATAACAGCCCATCTCTCATTATTTGCACATGTCAGTTCTTATGGAATGTGTCAAATATATCCATAGAAAGTGCAGATTTTATATAAATGTACACACTTGGGTTTGAAATGTTCTTTATATCCTCAGGTAGAAAAAGGGGAAAGATAGCATCATCTAATCACAAAAAGAAGCAAGAGTAGTTCAAGAAGAGAATTTTTTATTGTAAATTTCCAGTGAGAATTAACCAATTTTCTGTATTATGATAGAATCAGCATATTGTAGATTGAACCTGTAGATACCATCAATGCAGAAGAGTCTCTCTGTGTTCAGTGTGCCTGCCGAATCCTAAACTGTCCAGCTACAGTTTACTCAGCAGTTTCTCATCATCTTCCACCAAAATTGGAGTTTCCTTCCTAAGTTGCATATTGGATATAACCCTGGCAGCTTATGCATGTGAATGAGCCCTTGCCAGTTGAGCATTTCAGTGTACTGTGTGCCCTAACCAGCAGGTGACACTGAGAGAATCAGAAAGAGTTATGAAAGATAGCAATTCCCTTGGAATCTACTGAATATGTTTAGTTGTATTTTTCCTAAACATGGGTCAAAAGAACATTTAAAATGAAATCATTGTAGCATATCCTAAAAAAGAAACAGATAAATTGCCCTGATAACGACAGCATCTATGGAAAATGGGTACTTTTAAAAGTATATTCCTTTTTGAAAAGACAAAATCTTTTGTTGTATTTGCGTGTGTTCCACGGGAATCATCCTATTTGTTTTCTGTTTTCCATGTAGAAATGTTGCCAGAGATATTTAGTTTTATAGCATGCTTCTATGTATAAAAATGAAAGAAGACTGTACACTAAATTTGTATTTAGATGCATAAAGAAGGCATAGTATATGCATTCTTTATAAGTACATATACAGAAATATCAACATGTCCCATTGGCATCAACAATCAGTTACTAATGTATATAGCCTACTAGGTTCAAGGAATAGTGTTCAATATTGAGGAGAAAAAGACCAAAATGAAACAGTTCCTGGCTCCTTAAGGAACTTACATCTTACTGACTTGCTACAAACATACAGAACAAATACAATGCAAATGCAAAGAAATTTCAAGAGGGAGAAAGTGCTAATAGCTAGGGAAGATCATAGCATCATTGATTTAGAGCTGGAAAGAAAATTGAAAAGTCAACCATCTCAAACATTTACAGATAGGAAACTAAGTAAAGAGAGATTTAGAGATATATCCAAAGCTGCACAGCTGAGAAGTAGCACAGGCATCAAAATTCTAAAATAATTCTGACTTGAACCCCAAAGCTCATTGGTATGGGCTCTCTCCTTATTTGTGGAAATCACGTCTTGCACTTGCATAGGAAGGAAGGAAGAATTGTGAAGAGGACAAAGATCTGATATCTTCACTCTCTTCAGGATCTTGAATCTCTTTGGATGCTTCTGACACTTAGCTTTTAAAAGAGATGGACAATGGCAACCTCATTTAAGGTTGCAAGAGGGAAAAAGACTCTAGGAAAAAAAATTAATGTGAGAAGAGCTGATAATTTCCATCATTATCCTATCTCCAAATTGCTATATTAGAGATTTTAAGGAATTTCCGTTTGGGACATCTAGGCTCTCACTCTTAGATGAGTTGTTACCTCCTTCCATGGGGAGCACTCCTTATTTTGGTTTGGTATATATTCTCATATGTATAATTTCTCAGATTTCTGTCTTGCTATTGACTTAAACAATTTTGTTTCTTTGCTATTTTGCTATTTTCAACGTGCCTATGTGCACTGTAGAACTGGTGTTTGGTGGAAAGGAAGTCAAGACTTGGCTACAAAGCTTAAACCTTCCTCTCCCCATAGAAATACTAATTGACTGATACACTGGGGTACAGTTGAACATAATGGATTTCTCTACTAGCAGCAATGCAAGAATCCAGAACAAGGCTGAGGGACTTATGAGAAAGAAAACTGGCCACATTCAGAGGAAGAACTGTGGGAGTAGAAACACAGAGGAAAAACAACTGCTTGAACACATGGGTTGATGGGGATATGATTGGGGATATAGATGCTAAACAATCACCCTAGTGCAACTATCAATGTTATGGAAATAGGTCTTGATCAATGATACATGTAAAACCCAGTAGAATTGAGTGTTGATGACAGGGAGGGAGGGGGATGGGGTTTGGGGGAGAGGGAAAAAACGTGAATCATGTAACCAAAGAAAAATATTCTAAATTTAAGAAAAGAATTTTAAAAAAGAAAGAAATTCTAGGGAGAGACCTTGAAAAGGGTTCCTGTGAATTTATGTTTGTGGTTGGCAAGAAGGAATCACAGCACTGACGTTATTTTGGATGGATTGTTATGGCTAAATGTCAATGATGACAACTGGTTTCAGGGTGAAGTTCCTGTGGTTTTAAGTTTCTCCATCACTAATTTCAAAACACAAAAAATGAGAAAGATGATAGTACTCTATCTTTGAGCTTTTATATAATAAATGTTTCAGGTCTTAAAAAAAGAAAAAGAAATACTAATTGAAAGTTTATCCTGTACCTAATAATTATATATAGCTAATAATATTTGGAGCAGATAGATAAATTCTAGCTCAGTTCTCTCCTCTTTCTTAAAAAAGCAGAACTGCTGGCCTCCAGTCCCAGTCTTCTGCCACCTTTTATGGTAGGAATTGAAGTCTCTCTTAGAGAAGGGGTAGGGGAGACTAGAGGTAAATGAATGAATGAATTCATGAATGAAAGAATGAATAATTAATGAATGGATAAAAAACATTCATTAACTCCATTTGTCAGGTACTGTGATAAGTAAGGGTAATACAAAGAATCAAGGCAAACAACTTAAGCTCTCATGATAGAATATGACACAAAATAGGGAAGATATAAAGGAAATGAGGTGGCATTTGATGGTAAATGCATGATACCATGACTTGGAAATGATGATTTATTGGAGATGTGCTACTTTTTAGTGTTCCCATTTGGTGGAATACACACAGATTCTTTTGTGAATTAATACTCCTTGGTGGAGTTACATGAAAGTTTTCTTGAATTTGATTCATCTTGTCCAAGGTAATGAAACTTTTCAAAGTTCAAATAAAGTATAGACAATCATCCTCTGCAAGGAATAAAGAGGAGATACCAGTATTCCATAAATTGTTGCTATGAAGTTGAGGTATAAGAAAGCAGAGCCAGTTAAATACAATCCCCCTTTGGATGTATGAGCAGAGATTGCAGTGGTAAGAGAAGGTCTGGCATTTACAGAAGCTAGTACATTAATACCTTGACACACAAATTTAATTCATTCCATGGCCAAGCTCGTAACTAAATTTGCTCATGTGTCAAATAGAATTTCCCCATTTAGATGAATGGAAATGCAATCCATTCTAGCCCCCCAAAAACACATGAAGTTTTTGTTTTATATGCTTTTACATATGAAAATGTACTTTACAAGTAACGAATAAATGTATTTATAGATATAAGAAGGAATATAAAGAAATAAACTTGCTTATGAAATGTTATTTACCTTTAAGGTTAGGTGAAGAAGCTGGCAGAGAAGGTTTACATTTCATGCTCTATTTCTTAACATAACTTACTCTTTACACACATAGCTCTACACTTACATGCAAAGTTGACCTTACTTTTGATATGTAACTTTATTGCTAAACTTAATTGCTATTTTTTTACTTACTTATCATCATTTTCTTCATTGGATTTTGACTCTTTTGCCATACTTTCCTCAATTTCACTTAGAGGCTGTTTCAACAAAAGTCTTTCCATGGAAGTTTGTTTCTTCCTCTCTTTCAGACCTTTTCAATAATGTGTAAAACAAATGTCTTCACACAGCTCCAAGGCACAGCCTGTTGCAACTTTTTCTGTGTGTGTCTTTTCAATAAACTTTAATTTTTTTTTCCCAAATCTTCAACATTTCCTTAATCTCACTTGTACTGATTACCTCATCCACCTCGCACTCTTCTCACAGGCTGAAGCTCGTGATTCAAATATCTGTTCGCAACTTAAAGCAAAAAATCCCCATTGTGATTACTCATATTTCAAATTGCTCATGACTTAAGGTGCTCGTGTACCAAGGTACCGTTGCATTCTTATACCTAAAACCACTAGCTGTGAAAATTGCTTTGGTATTTGTGTTTCATAGTGACCCACTAAGCCATCAGCTAATAGATGAATAATTATCTCAGTATCAATCACAATATTAGTCAGTCAATATATATTTATTAAATGCTTGCTAGATATCAGGCACTATGGTAAACAATAGAGATCCAAAGGAAAGCCAAAACAGACCCTTCCTCATACATATGTTCATACATACATGGGTATATGTATATGTATATTGTGTATTATATACATATAAATGTATATTATATACATACACTTATATGTTTGTGTGTATATGTGTATTTATTTGAGAATGAGAGAGAGAGAAAGGGAGAGTAAGAGAGAGAGAGGGAGAGAGAGAGAGAAGAGGAGAGTAAGAGAGAAACAGAGACAGAGAAAGAGATAGAGAGAAGGAAAAAGCTGCATAACCCTGGGCAAGTTGCTTACTCTTATTTGCCTCAGTTTCATCATCTGTAAAATAAGATGGGGAAGGAAATGACAAACCACTTCAGTCTCTTTGCTGAGGAAAATCCAGGTAATGATCATAAAGAGTCAGATATGACTAAAATAGCTCAACAACAACCACACACACACACACACACACACACACACACACACACACACACACACACATATATATATATATATATACATATATGGAAAAGGAAAAAACTTTTATCAACAGATAAAGAAAGGTTATAAGAAAGTTATCTAGTGTCTAAGTTTGAATTAAATAGGCTTTTATAACTTTATATCTTTACAGCTCAGTCTCAGAACTTTCCATTTGTAAACTATTGTGATCTTGTTCATATCTTCCTACAATTGCTTTTTTTTGGCCTTTGACAAAACATGGTCCTCAGTAATAATCAAGTAAATAGAATTATGCCTTTATTTCCCAGGACTACTCTTGCAGCTGTTTTATTTCAGACAGACAGCTACGTGAAGCTAAAAATATGGCAATTACTCTATTTGTCTTCTCATGAGACATTGTTGATAAAAGAGTTCAGATTTTGATATATAAAACTATACTTTTCAGAACTTCTATGTAATTTCATCAGACATCAGATCTTGAACTTAGAGAAATCAAACTGAGAAATGTGTCACCCTAGACTGAAAAGGTGAGAGTATTCCAAGTGTATCAGAAGTTTATTATACTCTAATGCTGTCTAGGTCTGTAAATGAGTACAATAATGCTATTCCTAGTTAGGTTATTATAATGAATTTTTCCCATAATGTTTTACTCTACATGGCAATATATATTTAAGTCAAAGCTGAAAAAATTGAAATAATTGAGCCTTCACAATAAATAAGGCAAAGGAAGGAAGGAAGGAAGGAAGGAAGGAAGGAAGGAAGGAAGGAAGGAGAGTAAGAGGATTGAACATCTCAGAAGAGATCAAAAAGGACCGCTTTTCTAGCTCTGAGAGTAGAAACAGGTGCCATCTGTCAGTTCTATTGCCCATTACACAGTTTTGGATCATATTTCCAATGTAAAGAAAGGAGTGGATGCTGTCTCAAGAGAGCAGAGACCTTACCTGGATAAGGGACAGAGGACAGATCAGGAGGACAGTTATCAATATTCTACCATGTTGGAAACACCCAAAGCTTATCAGCCCCCATTGATCTGTGAAAGCAGCAGGCTATAAAAGACAGCGGTTTAGCCTTGATATCACCCCATCCCCAACCTCTAGAGATGAGCAGAGCACAATTCTAAAGTAAAGAAACAGACTAGAAGACTAAGCAAACAACCAAAAAGAGCCTTACCATAAAAAGATTCTACGGTGACAAAGGAGCTCAAGACACAAACTCAAAAGACAATAAATAACTTGAAAGCAATCATAAGCAAAGACTCATAGTAAAATGCAAATTAGACAAAAGAATCCCTTGGAAAGATTTTATGAAAAATGCTGGAATATTTCAACCTATATTGCTTCACAAAACACCAAAGGATACTTGAAGGAAAACTGAGTCTATAAAAATCTTTCTGTGAAGTTTAATTATTGCAGATCATCCCAAAATAAAATTTAAGTGAAAATAGAAGAAGATAGCAGCAACAGGAAGAAAGATAAACAAATATGCAAATATATATTACAAATTGTTTTCCCCTTTTAGACACAGTTTTATATGTATTATATGACAAAAATTAGAAATACCACTAAAAATTGAAAACATGAAGAGCAGCTAAATCAAACCATTCACATATATACTGAAGCTGAATCAGTTATGAAAGCAAAGATAGACAACTTTTTAAAGATACCTGGATGAAAAAGAGTAAATGATCATTTAAAATTATCAATGACATCATTAATCTCCCTCTCAAAAACCAATCCCTAAATCAGAAATTCTTCACCATTTTTGTGTCATTTGATACCTCTGGCAATATGATGAAACCTCTGCATCTCTTCTCAGAATAATATTTTGAATGCAGAAAAAGAATTTAGTTACAAAGAAAATGATCATAGTCAAATATAATTATCAAAGTGTTTTTTCTTAGTTCATTGACCCCAGGTTAAGAACTCCTGCACTAAGTAACTACTGATACCTGCCTATATTGTCATCTTTATAAAATTAATGGAAATTATCTAAACCTTTATTAAAGATATCCATAATAAAAATACTAAAATGGAACTGCTGAGTCTCTTCAAATAATCTTCTAAAGCAGACTACTTCACAGTTACACAATTAAATAAGTGATGTAGAAAATGCAATTTCACTCTGTTTATTGTTTGCTGATAACAGTTTTATTATGTAGAACATAATACAGTGTTAGTATCTCTTCCTCAGTACAGTGTCAAGATCATTCAAGAATCTTTGACAAATGCAGAGAAAAAGCTTTGTTCAGTTATCCTCTGATTATCAATATCAACTCAGGCACAAAAAAGAGTGGCATTGATTAGACCAAGATGTTTTCCACTATTGTGAAGATTATCCTGAAGGGCATCCAAATGGAAGTGAATTCTTTACAGTCTTTGAATACATCATCTAGATACTTCTGTTTGCAGAATATAATATGTCAATTGCATCAAAATATAGAATGCTACAAATTACTCTCAGTAAAATTAATATGATGACAACAATGATGTTCATATAGTGTTTATGATTTGAAAATCACATTACAAATAGTAACTTACTTAGCCCTCTGGAAAATTCTGAGATAAATACTCCATTTTACAGACAAGAAAGTAGAGACTAGGAAAAATTGCATGACTTACTTAGGGTCATATCACTTGTATGACTATATGATGTGAATTTTCCCAACTACACCACTATACCACTATATTATGAATACTCATGAGGCCCCCACAAAAAAGTCACATATTTTTCTAATAGGTAAAAAACAAAACAAAACAAAGAAATGAGAAACATGGGGAAGTTTTTAACCAATGTTCTCCAGATCTGAGGCACTATGGTGTATATTTTAAAGAGAATCAAGATGCCAAACAAAGCTTTCAAAAAATACATTAAAAGAAATTAAGGCAAGAGCCACATTAATCACCATTATTACGTGATAAAAAAAACTGATCTCTTATCTATCTTCATTGTGTAATAGTTGTTAGAAATAAAATATACAGGGGGGAAGCTGGGTAGCTCAGTGGATTGATAGCCAGGCCTAGAGATGGGAGTTCCTAGGTTCAGATCTGGCCTCTAACATTTCCTAGCTGTGTGACCCTGAGCAAGTCACTTGACCCCCATTGCCTACCCTTACCACTCTTCCACCTAGGAGCCAATACACAGTATTGACTCTAAGACGGAAGGCAAGGGTTTTAAAAAAAAAGAAATAAAATATACACAAATACTCATATCTAAAACTATATTAAAAAAAGAAATTCCTTACTGTAAAAGAAAATTAAATAATTAAGAGGAAGTTTGGGACATACAAATAGAAGGGAAATGATTAGTGTAAAAGTTCTATTTGTGGCTCATAGTATAGTTCTCTTTGGTATAGTTCTCTAAATGTAATAACAGTGAATAGAAAATGATTATATTAGACCCCAGAATCATTCAACCCAGGCAGGTGTCCATTGTTGATTAATATCCAACACTTATCACAGGGTCTGGTAAGTAATTTTTCATTCATTCCTATTAAGTAAAGGAACTACAAGATAAGAATTATGTGTAACTGAAAGAACATTAATGTGGGAGTCTACAGAAATAGTTTTCAGTCCTGATCCTGCAACTAAATTCATAGTGCTGAGGCTCTGCTTCTGACCCTGCAGGCTGCCTTCCTACTCTGTAATGTCTTTTAGCTCCTATACACTTCTTACCTTTCAGCATCCCTTCACCCCTAGAGTTCTCTTCCTTTGTGAGTGTTCTTTCTGGATCCTCATTTTGGAAGAAAGACTCAGGCCAGCCATCTTTTCATCACCTGGTAATATTTCTGACTCTCCTCAATTTGCCAACATGCCCTTGACGGGCACCCTCTATGTGACTTGTTTAGATCTCTTTCATTTGTGTTTTCTCCCATTGGGATTTAAGCTCCTGGTGGACAGGAAATTTATTTTCACTTATATTTTTATCTCATGTGCTTAGCACTATGTTTGGCAGAAGTAAAGGATTAAAAAAAGGCATGTTAACTTAAACAGCGTGACTTTGCACAAGTCAATCAAAACTTCTTGTGTCCCTGTGTTCTCATCTCTAGAAAAAGGGGGTTGGACTAGGTAATCTTAAAATCTTCTTCCACCAAAAAAAAATTTTTTATTCTACTGAGCAGTATTTTCTATGCTTACAGGACTAAAGAAAATGTTTTGACTACTTCAAATTAAATCTTTCATATAATGTGACTCATTTTAAGTGCCAGAAAGAAA